>NW_017804353.1:160525-180391 GCF_001625305.1 Branchiostoma belcheri
AAATGATAGTTATATCTTAAAAGAAATGCGCAATGTAAGTTGTAATGTAGGGGTGCGGAGTATACAGTGCAATTTTACGGAATACAGTGAAATTTTACGCAACTTGCAGTGCAATTTTACTACTAGTATTATACAGTGCAATTTTACGGAATACAATACAGTGGTATTAGTATACAGTTTACGTAATACAGTGCAGTCGTATTAGTATACAGTGCAATTTTACTAGCACTAGTATACAGCGCAATTTCACTTCTTCAATGTCACAATCTTGAGAGAAGGATTCAAATTTCGCGCCCTTCCATCCAACTCCCATGATGCTTCGCGTTACCTCTGTCCGCCACAGATGACTTACTGCGCATGTGTGCCAAATCCTGGAGAAAAAGATTCGCGTTCGCGGGAGACTTTTCCTGATTTCTGGGCGATTTCTGAGCCTCTAAAAACACAAACAGAGGAAAGGACGACACTCAAGTCTTTGAAGAGGAGGTAGCACCAAATATCCACGCCGAGTGTGCGATAGAAATCGGTAAATTAGTCCGATTATGACGCTAGGTTTAGGTCGGTGAAGTGGGGAGGGGGGCAAAAAAATATATCAATTTTTTACTATAAAATTTATATTGCGTAAATAATGATATCATTTCGTATATCATATTTCGTATTGAAATCTTATTGCTGCCTACGTTCATGTCAGTTTGGAGAGAACTACCCCATGTTTATATCATCTGATTTGAATAATAATGAATGGATAACTTCATGGCATAATAATTGGCAAGTTGTTGAAAGGACTTGGAGCAAATTTGATATTATAAATCCTTCAGAATAATAGAAACCTGTGAACCACCAAGACAAGTCATCTAAAACTCTCATGACATCCAAGTTTGTATGATGTTATACTATAATTCCTAAACCTGTATCCATAATGTTAATTTTATACTGTAAGTTATACTTTTATAGTACATGTATTTACAAGAAATGTACTAACTGTTATAGACTCTGCAAACCTATGAAGGGGGTGTTAATCCACCAGTTTGTGTCTTCGGTATCCCTCTACTTCCACTGCCTTTTACCTCCAAAACAAATGTAGGTAGGTACATGTTCACACCCATGAGGTTTCAGGAATTGGACCCATGACCCCTTGATCCTCCCCTTTCTGCTAGCCTAATCTTGCTAGAACTTGCATCTGCCCCGAAAACAGAGAACCATGCAGGCGACAGTGCCGGTGAACGTTCTGAGATTGCCAAAGTGTAATAAAAAAAAAAGAAAGAAAATAAAGAGACAATTCCTACCTACTGAGCCAAATTTTTTCAGGAAAGAAACAGGAAACACAACATTTTTTTACCTATGCCTAAGATCTTCTATTTGCCCTGAACACAGATAACCATGCAGACGACAGTGCCGGTGAATGTTCCCAACGTCCCGCCGCCCAACAAGACGTGGGAACTGAGCCTGTACGAGCTGCACCGCACGCCGCAGGAGGCCATCACTGACAACACAGAGATCGCCGTGTCTCCGCGCAGCCTGCACAGCGAACTCATGTGTCCCATCTGCCTGGACATGCTCAAGAACACCATGACTACCAAGGAGGTAAGGCAATAGTTGGTCATCAACCTTGTATGAAAGTTATACCTATTATACATATACAGGACTCTGTACCTAATACCTCACACTCACTGTCCGGATTATCGTCTGTAGTTCCCCTTCTTCCGATGGTTAGACATGCCAGGTGGCCATACGGTACAAAATATAAGTTAAAACACAAGTGGATACCATTTTTGTTGGCAAATTGCATCTCAAAGTTTACAATTTTGACAGTTTAACACTTGAAAATCAGGAAAACTTGTGAATACTTCTGTTTTATGTAGATATATGTAAACCCTCATGCAAAGACAACAAGTTGACATTTGAAGGCCTGCACTGACATAATGCACAGCTACTCACGCTAGGTATTGAACAATGTAGATTGGAATTACTCACTTATATTTACCATGCAGTTTAAGGATCTCATTATGTTTACCTTCGGAGAAAGAAAATGTCTTGTTTTTGCTCTGTTTCTTCATCCTCTTCTTCTTCTCCAATCAGATAAGGTCAATGACCAGGACCAGATGTCTCTCACCATGGTAACTGGTGTTAGGTTACATAATGTTGCAAGAGCCATGCACAACTGAGTTCAAGAGGGGCTGCATGGTCACTATACCGGTATATACGATCATGTTTGAATAAGACTAAACAAAGCAGTTTGTTGAGCTTTGCAAATGTTACCTTTCTAGTTTCCTCTCTGTTTTTCCCCCAGTGTCTGCACCGGTTCTGCCAGGACTGCATCATCACAGCGCTCCGCAGCGGGAACAAGGAGTGCCCCACCTGCCGCAAAAAACTGGTGTCCAAACGCTCGCTCAGACCGGACCCCAACTTCGACGCTCTCATCTCTAAGGTAACAAGGAGTATCTATTACTATATTTGGCAATGATGTGCAGTATTTGATTGCAGGGCTAAAAATACCACTCAATCACTCAGTCCTCACCACCTGTAGGTAAAATTGGAGCTGTGCAGGTATTTCTGATGTCTACCTGCACTGATCCATGTACTGGGTTACATATACATGTAATACCCTGCATATGTTGTATGCAGTGTATTTATTACATGTATGAAGAAATTATGGTTACGGTTCCTGAACAGTTACTGTTTTCAGTATGAGTGTAATTTTCCATTTTACCCATAGAAAAAGGCCCAAAATTATGCTGCACACAGGACCCAAAGACTGTGAAGTACATGTACATTTATTGCCTGTGTTCCTGAAGTGCAGTTTCTGTATGTTCTGCCATAGGGCACTTGTAACCTAAAGGGAATGAAGTTAGTCTGCCATCTGATTATATTAATCTTTGCAGAAGGAAAACATGTTGTTTTTGCTCTGTTTCGTCTTCCTCTTCTTCTTCCTTTTCTTCTCAAAACAAATAAGGTCAATGACCCGAACCAGACATCTGTCACTAGTGTTGGGTTACATAATGTTGCAATTTAATAGCAGGAGGGATTTAGACTCCTGTTTGACCATATATATGAATGTGTTTGAGAAATTGATTATTGTTGTTGTTGTTTAGATCTACCCTAGTCGTGATGAATACGAGGCCCACCAGGAACGCGTGCTGGCCCGACTGAACAAGCACCACAACCAGCAGGCACTCAGCTCCAGCATCGAGGAGGGCCTCAAGCTGCAGGCACTCAACAGGTCTGTACAGGACACCTAAGTCTGGGGTGACCTGGCTTTTTAGTGTTATCAAAGCAGCAGAACACAGTATTAATGGCTTTTCTGTTATTTTATAGCTTATACCTTAAACTCAGACATCGGTTACTTTTTCATATCTTGTCACCTTGAGGTCCTCAACTATAGAAATTTCCCTAGGTGAAAACTGTGCTCTGCTACCTTGTTACTGTCATCAACAACAAGGGGATGCCTTGGTCTCCTAATAGTGTTCAGAACGAATGTTTAAAAACATTTGAATATGTAACAACTATCACATTTCAAGACAAGTTTTAATCTACGACTGAAAGTAGAGCAGTTGATGATGTGTTGAAATGGTCTTGTACTACAGAGGAGAAAAACAAATCAGATTGTTTTTCAAAAAGCCTCATCTTCTTGGAGTTCTCGAAACAGGAACCCGTTCCATTTTGGTAAATCGAATCTTAACCCATCTTCCATCTTGTCATCTGCATGTTTTCATGACACAATAATGAACAGAACAAGAAATTCACACAGTCTTGAGATATTCCATGTCGGTATCTTCGATTTCTTGTCTAATTGTTTAACTGAACTGCCTGTTTAGAGCCCAGCGTGTGAGGAAACATCTAGAAGAGCCCAGCGGCGGGGACCTCGGACAGCCACGGAAAAGACCCAAGACTGGATCAGACGAGTCTGGGCCAGAACAGGAGACTCACCACTCAGGTAGAAACAGTTCAGTTCTTCAACAGAAGAGAGGATTCATTCCTCAAGCTAACCGACATCTATCACATCACAGTTGTCCTCAGTAAGACATATGGAGTCCACCACATATTTCCTGTTTGGAACTTTTATTCATTAACTGATTAATTTTTGCATGGAATGGAATATGATGTTTTCACAGTGTTTTGAGTTCACAGATGAAACAATTCTCTAGAAATACTACTAGTAATACATATTTATGGTATCATGATTTTTGATCAGTGGAGAGGTCACTGGGATAATGAAACTACCGCAAAAGGTTTACAGCATATTTTTTTCCAGGAGGAGAGAATTTCTGTGACCCACCAGAACCCTTGAATGAGGTGGAGTTGGTTTTCAAGCCGCACCCCAACAACCACGAAGACTCAGAGCATGGTAGTCAAACAAGGTACATTTGTACATTTTATATACAGTTCAGATATAGTTTTAGTGTATATGTCGCTGACCATCAATGTCTGCTATGAAAGCTGCCCATACTGCATGCATCAGTAAAACCTATGTGTGCAAATTTAGGGTATTTGATACTGGTACACACACCAGGCTAATTGGAAACTTTAAACCTGGTCCTGCAGCACCCAACGATTGTTGGGTTGCACATACAGTACCATCTATGTAGCACTCTGTATAGGTACTATTTGGGGTGTTCTCGTGCAACACATCACACCACAGTGAAACGCAACGAATGTGGAAGTAACTACGCCACCACAGGGCAAAAAGACATGAAATTATTGAAAAAATATTGAAATAATATATTAAAGTCACTGGACTTGGATCCGGACTTGTAAGAATGTTTAGGTTCAAGTCCAAAAAAACCTAAAAGTCAAGAACCGAGTCCGGACTTATTACCATAAAAGACCATTTCACATACCCCTTTTCTTTCCAAACCACCTGAAACCTTCCGTAGATTGTAAAATCTTTGCTGCAAAATGAAGAAAACATTGTCATTGGGCATCGTCAAGTACCGGCCTCCATGTTATGTGGCCAAAATTTCACCCAGACAACATTGCAAGGTTGCCAACATGCAATTTTGTGTATGCCATGGGTTTAGGTACGGACTTACAAGTCCGGAACTGAACCTAAACCTCTGGACTTGAATCCGGACCTGAACCTAAATGTGGGTTTAGCTATGCAGCACTATGTATGATTGGTTAAAGTTTCTAACGATGACACATGTAAATCTCCTTCCGCCCGCTCTCTCCAGCCCTACTGACATGACTGAATCCGCTGCACGTTCTCTCAGGTAAAGTAGTCCACCCCAAAATTTTGCCAGAAATCACTGGATTCACTTGATTCATGAGAATTAGACTACATACAGTTCCAAGGAGCTCGTCGGCAGAACGTACTGCACCTGTACAAAACCCCCATTTTTCCCGGTTTTTGTTGGAATTTTGGTCAACGTAGCATCAGAATTTTGTCTGTTGCAGACGATATCTTTTCACACATAACATCTGGAAACTACAGACCGAGTGTTAACCTTATATGCGCAAATACCACCTTCTATGAGACATTCTACATTGCAGTACGTTCAGCTCCTCAGGTAAAGTAGTCAAACCGAAAGTGACTGGATTCACTTGATCCATGAGAATAAGACTACATACAGTTCCAAGGAGCACGTTGGCAGAACGTACTGCACCTGTGCGAAGTCCGTAATGTGTTGTGCATAGCACGTCGTTAGAACGTCTCATATAAGGTCGTATTCATGCATATAAGGTAACATTCCATCTGTAGTTTCCAAATGTTGTGTCAGAAAAGATATCGTCTGCAACGCAAAATTCTGATGCAACGTTGTCCAAAAATCCAACAAAAACTGTGAAAAATCAGGGTTTCGCGCAGGCGCAGTACGTTCTGCTGATGTGCTGTTATTCCAAGGGATTGTCGGTAAGGTTGGATTCACTCTTGGGTAAAGTAGTCCACCCCAGAAATAAAAAAATTAAAAAAAACTGGATTCACTTGATCCATGAAAATATGACTCCACTCAGTTCCAAGGGATTGTGGGTAAGGTCAAAGGTCAAGGACCTAAAGATGTTCCCAGCAACATATGCAATGTGCCAAATATAAAGAATGCCCAATATTTGAATGAAAGCTCATCTGTGTTGGTAGAATCCATATAGTTCCTTTTTTGTGTTCAAACAAAGCTTAAACTCTACAACAAAAAAACACTACTGAACAATTTAGGAATCGTAACCTTTGGCCTTGGGCACATGTGCACTTGGAACTTTGAACTAGCTTATAGTATTGGTGACACATTGGTATGAATGTGACCATGTGTTTGGCTGATGTAGCATAGCACGTCGGCATAACGTACTGCACCTGCGCAAAACCCGTAATGTAATGTACATAGCACTTCGGCAGAACGTCTCATATAAGGTTGTATTTGCTCATATAAGGTTAGCATTCCGCCAGTAGTTTCCAAATGTTATGTCGGAAAAGATATCGTCTGCAACAGGCAAAATTCTAATGCAACGTTGACCAAAAATCCAACGAAAACCGCAAAAATTCAGGGTTCCGCGCAGGCGCAGTACGTTCTGCCGACGTGCTATGTAGCATGTCCTAGGATATGTGAGAGTTTGTTAAGTTTTAAAAACAATAATCATTTTTATATTAAGTCATATTTTATAGGCTATTTTTGTAAAAGATGTATTCATTTTCAGGTAAAAAAATATGTCCTTTAAACATAGTGGTAAAATGATGCTTTGACTTTAGTTTGAGCTGCACCAACTTCCTACCTTTCTTTCCTTGCTTTTGGCTTTTGCTTCTTCCTACATGTAGTTTACTTGTATTTTGATGACTGCAAGTATCTCAAATTTCTTTTCATTGAAGTCAAAGTGGTGTGGTGAATTTTACATACATGTTACCATGAACAGAACTGTAGTAGTGTTATAAAGTATTATTTGAGAGGAGAACAGGCACCTAGCTGCTTAGTCAAAAAGTTCCCAACTGTCTGAGTCTATTTTGCGCCTTTTTTGAATGGCGCTCTACTACTGGATAAATAACGTTATTTATCCAGCAGTAGTTTGATTTTTCTTTGAAGAATGTGTTTATGTTTTGTTTGATATCCAACCAATCCATTTTTCTGGGGCTACCACGTTTCCTCAGTCCCTTGCTGTGACCAGGTTTGACTGTATAATTTGACAAAATGCGGCCGATGATCCATCCACAACATGTTTGTTCCCCTTTATGTCCCTTCATACCAGTGGATGGCAACCTACTAGTGTCCCACCAACACCCGAAGCTGTGAACGAGATTGAGTTAGTCTTCAAACCACATCCCTCACCCACAGCTTCTAAGGCTGACAATCAGACAAGGTAGCTCCATGTGTACATAGTTCTCACCGGGCTGTTCTAGTGTAGGGGCCCCCTACGCTGTGATTTGGGCCCCCTATGCTGTGATTTGGACCCCCTACACTGTGATTTGGGCCCCCTATGCTGTGATTTAGCCCCTTACACTGTGTTTCTGTATCTGTAGAGCCGGTATAACCGCCTTTCGGCGTAACACACCAGCTTGTTTCAACCAGCGTAGGGGTGTTTTTTGGGTGCAGAAGCTTCATAAATCTTTCAAAAATTAAAATATAACTTCAGAATGAAGCTATAGCAAAGGGAAAACAAAAAATGTCCCTCAATAAGCAAGAAACAGTGTCTCAGGGGGTTATGAGGTACAAAATGTTGTGGGGAGAATACCAGACCCCCTGCTGTGGTCATGTTTTGGGGACTCAATGCGCAACTTGTGCTGCAGAAAGTTGCCCTTCTGTACCCGACCCCTACGCTGTGAAAAACTCCTGGTGAGAACCCTGGTGTATGTGTACTAGGGCTGCGGACCGGTACAGTGTACCGGTCCAATACCGTAAAAATCGTTTCGGTACAGGTCCAAAATACCGGATCATGAAGTAACGAGTATATACCGAAATAGCTAGTTTACACCATGTATATGACTAAAGATAGGTAAATCCTACCACAAAGACGAAAAATTAGCACTGGAAAAGACGTAAACACCGTCGATTGATTTGAGATCCTCAGTCTCACGAGACATCGCGAGAGTGTGGCTGATCCAGGGTTGTGATTGGTCAACAAACTCAAATCAGGTCAGAGGTCAGTCATTTTCCCTTCCCTCCAACACTTTATTATTGTTTCTGTGTCATGATTGAAAAAGTGAAGAACACGTGTTAATTTGTCAAATTGTTCAGGTACAGGTACAGGTCCGGACCTGTACCTAAACCTCTGTACCAGTACCTGTACCTGTACCTGATGTTACGTTTAGGTACGCAGCCCTAATGTGTACCTGCAAACCATGTGTGCCTCAGGGCATCTTCTTGGGACCCCCACTCAATATCCACATGCATTTACTGCAGTTTTTCTTTCAGTTGGTTTTGTTGAAATTGTTTTGAATCAGCACGTGTTTGTGGAGAAATTTGGAATTTTAAATTATGGGGCTGCCTTCATCATACCACTTGTATTTATGCAAAAAAAGGATACCTTAGAATTTCAAGATCATGCATAAAAGAGACATGTACAGGGAGTATTTTTTGTGTTTTGTTTTTTAACAGTTGACTTTTATATACATGCCAATAGATCAGTAAATCCTTGTAGGTCTGGTTGGAAATTCAGATGGAGTTTCATGGAAAAAAAGTATTCATTTCTCGTTTTACTCTTTAGTCTTTGCTCTATGCACTTCAGCATTTCCTCTTTTTGTGCTCATCCTGCAAAGCAGCCAGTGACATACTAGTACTGTTGTTCGATATGGGGCCAATTGTGCTGTTCACTCTGACATACACATGCCCGTAGCCAGGGGGAGTTCAGGGAAGGCTTAAAGGTCCACTTTTTGGTCCACTTTTTATGTAAAGGTCCATGATTTTTCATGAAAAGATGGACTGGAATCGTAGAAAAACTGCTCCCTTTGTCATTGAATAAAAATTTATCTCTGATTTTTTTTTTGAAATCCTCTCAAAAATGCACGAAATGCCATTTTAGAAGGTTCATTTTTCAAAATTCCCCGGACTCCCCTAGGTACCTCACGCCTTCGGCACTCGAGGGCCCCTCAAGCAGTGGGAAGAACCCCCCCCCATTCAAAATCCTGGCTACAGGCATGATACATACGTGTTATGTACTTTAATATGTAGCTGTCTGTCTGTCTACAATGCAAAAGAGGCCTTTTGATTTGGTGATGAAACTGTTGAGTGCTAGCACCCTATAATATAGCCTGGGTGCCATCCTATTTGTATGCCGGGGCTTCCATACTCAATCCCTAATAATGTATGGGAGCCCCGGCATACAAATAAGATGGCACCCAGGCTACCTATAGTGGGTGTGTTAAAGATGCAGCATGTTAACATGCATGCAGTTTAAGCCTTTGAAATATTTAGCTTAAGTAGATACTTGGTTTTTTTGGTGTTAATTTGATATCTCTAAGGTAGAACACTGTCTAATATGTAGAAAATTTTCTCAACCAAGAAAAATCTGGTAGTAGAATCTATGTGGCCTATGATTGGTCTGTGTACGTCAACTTGGATAGTTGAGGCTGATGAAACGTAATCACTGATTGTTTGTCACTATGTCAGGCATTTGACACCAAAATTGAAAATCTAGACCTTTTCATGGTTATACCACACACATAGTGCTTGTGTCATACATGTAGGTAAACGTTTATGACAACTTTTTATTTCCCTGCTTGTCAATGAAATTTTGAATGATGTTTTTCCTGTGAATTTTTGCACATCTTGTACATCTTTGTCATTTTCTCCCCCCTCCCGTTGTCCAATCTAGCAACCGAAAATTCACCCGAAAGTAAGTACTTACTGTATCTACAAACTTAATACTATCATTTTTCTGCTACCTCCTTTTCCTGGCATCCCATTGTTGTCGTAAAACAAGACTCACTCCCCTTTTTGAGTAAAGCAAGGAATTTTCTAAGAAAGATGACTGTTTCTAGGGGTTATGTGATGCACCATTGTGTGTACAGTAACCATGAAGAGGTCAATTGGAAAAATGTGATGTCGTGATATTCTCTTAACTGTTATTTACGAATGTAATGATTTTGGCACCTCTGCAATTTAGCATGCTTTTAGACTACTAGTATTGTAGTAAATGTTATAAAGAACTTATTAGGAGACTTTGCAGATCAAGTAGGTATGGCCAATAATCAAACGCCTATCAGAGCTTCTGACTGGAGTTCTGCTTCTCGCTGCTACATTGTGTATGTAGCTGATGTAGATGGTGCTTTTGCGGTGAGAATCATTACTCCAGATAGACATCGAAATGTAAGCAGGTCGATTGTGTAAAAAGCAGCCCTAATACCATATGCATAACCAACTAGATGAAACTATTTGGGACTGTTGTTCTATTTCTGCAGGTACATAAAGACGACAGCCAACGCTACAGTGGATCACCTATCCAGGTATCTGGCCATGCGGCTGGCCCTGGAGAAACAGAAGGAAGAGGTAGCCGGTCCGCCCAGTGTGGGGACTGAGGAGCCACAGTACACCATCTACATAGCACCCACACCTGGGCAGTTTGTGGTAAATATCATCATCATTATGAAATTATGCCGATAAAAGAGTTACAGTTACTCAAGCAACTGGATATGATTTTGGAAACCAGTTGCCTGAGTATTCACCATATCCAGTTGCTTGAGTACCCCGGTAACTGTTTTTTTTTTTGTATCTTATTACCTGAATGCCCAACCTTCACCAATGCGCTATGACATTAGACATCAAGGTAATGAGAAAACAGTTACTCAAGCAACTGGATACAAATGTAGGTGTTCAACTACAGATTCTGCTAGTCACTGATGTGGTAGTGGATGCTACCTTAAAAAACATCTGACAGTTTTCAAAATTTATCCAGCTTGAGTAACAATTTCTTGTGCAATAAAGGTCTTTATTCATTCATCCATTAATCATACAATTTCTATTTCCTTGAAGTTTGAAATATAATCTCCATTTTCTTGTGTTTTGTTTAGGCGTTGACGGGAGGTATGAGCCTGGAAGCTGTGAATGAGAAACACTGGAAGGTGAACAGACCACTGGAGATGTACTACTCACTCAAGAAATGAGCTCTTCAACCCGGGAGTGTCTACTAGTAACTAATTCATGTTCTTAGCAGGGCTCTTGCCAGCTTGAAATTATTTTCCATCAGCCCAGGTTCATAATTCGTATTTTCAAGCTTTCAAAAATGCAATTTCCTGCATTTTGAGAGGCAAATCATGGTGTTGAGAGAGGTTGTCGGTGGTCCTTCGGATGTTTTCATATTTTTGACCAAGGTTTTTGTTAATTTTGTCTGTCAAAGTTGACGGATTGGTTTAAAAAGAATTCCGTCACACGCCGCAATGTTCTTGTAATTGACAGAAAAACTGGTGCTGGCTAGTGCCCTGTTCTTAGTTGTCCTGAAGAATCCATCAAGGAGCATACAAGTCTTTTACTTCAGCTTGAAAAATTTTCTTTTTTTACATGTTCTTCCCAAGCGCTTAATATTAAAGGCATCCAATGCGATTTCAGGGCAGCAAAACTGGAAATATTCTGAATAAGGCAATCTGACACATACTGCTTCACATTAGCACATTTGAGTCAGTATTTCATACTTCTGGCATTTAAAACTGCAGAAACAAACCCCAAGATGAGTCTTTTATTTTCTGGGTGTGGTACCCTAAAAATCAGCCCAGGTCCTTCCAGTGACCATTTTCCGTCAGGATTTTGGTAAATTTTGCTCCATGAGGGTCAATATATATTGGGATAGAGTTGTTTGAACTCGGTATGTAGATAAATGACTAGAATATTGGCTTTGAAAAATCGGGTTTTCAAGCCCTAAAAACTGCACTGGATGACTTTAAGAAGTAAAGCAACGTGATCAGTTTTGGAGCTCAAGCCTCTCTTAGCTTTATAAATGCTACTAAATGGAACTGGGCCTATGGCTGTCTTTTAATTGTAATTCTTTACTTTTGCAATGTATATGTACCGAGTATGTATGGACATACATTTGTACATGTAGTTCGTATTTGTCAAAGGTACAAGTCTTTGTCCAGTTATTTGAAATTGTGAAGTTTTAGGATACATTTGAAGTAGTTTTCATAGTGTACAAAGCAGTAGACCCTTAACTACAATAAGTGTATGCAACAAGAAGTTTCTGAGCATTCCTCCTAAGCACTTTGCATATTGACATATTAAAACTGACTTATTTTAGAGCCTGTGTTGAATTTGTATATTTTCAAAATGTCTAAATACGCATTATGGATATTGGGTGTACACAACTACTAGAGAGGTTTTTTCTACTTCTGCAAGATTAGTGCATATACAGACATGACTAGCACTATAACTAACAACAGAATAGCAATGTGTGTTAGAAGTAAAGTATGTCTTGTGCAAGATGTAACTCAAGTGATATTGTCCAAAGCAACAACTCAAAGTCAATTTCTTTGATTAACATTCAGTAAATGTTATATTTAAAGGTAGGTGTACGATGTAAAGTTGGTACATTGGTAGGCTAGGCTGCCAGAAAAGAAATGCTTCATTCAAATTATTGCTTATTTGGAATGTACATGTAAGTCAGCTAGAGCATACACTGCTATAGTTGTATTGGGTTAGACAAGACATTTTTGGTGCATTCATAGGTCTGTGTACACATTATGCATAACTGTGTACTTTTTCTCTGACATGTAATACTTTGTATGCATGCTCTATCCGTCAAACACTTGTCACACTGAAAGTGAATTGCAGTATTATGTGTATAAAACAAAGAAATAGTTGGGAGAACTTGCATTATATAGATGATGATGCATGCTCAACTACAACATGTTGATAAGGTAGTGCCATTGCCGCAATCTGTACGTATCTTGTATTACAATACTAAGGTGTGCTTCGTAAGTTGCATCTTACTAAATTAAAACAATAGGTGACCCCTACATCAATGTATTTGCTGTTTTTTTTATGTTTACTGAAAGAAAACATTGTTTTTGCTATGGTTCTTCTTCCTCTTCTTCTCCAAACAAATAAGGTAAATGACCTGAACCAGACGTCTGTCACTATGGTAACTAGTGTTGGGTTACATCATGTTGCAATTTTATAGCAGAAGGGATTTAGACTCCTGTCACCATATATATGACATGTGTTCATATATATATATATATGAATTAACAGAGCAGACCAAATGCGAAGGTAAACATAATTTTTATGCATTTGCTTTGCAAGTGTTACTGGTACCTTTCTAGTTTTTGCGCTAAATTTGATACACTTTGAAATTCACACAATGTGGCAAACATAGACCACAACTTGTAACATGAGCACAAACCAAACAGTTTGCCCCCAAATCTTCCCGGAGTTGACGTCACAACCGACGTCACTTCCGGAGAGGTCGAGCACATATCTACCTCTCAGCCCACTGGGCGTCTCACACTTGACTCTATCAGTTGTGATGTTCGCTTCTCCAAACCAGTGAGCCGTTTTCCACAACTCACAGCCACACAACCAAGGGTTTCCATCTAGGGTCAAATTCTGAATGGTCGGTAAGTCACTAAACTGACTCTTATTCAGGGATTTCAGTTCGTTTTCGGACAGGTCAATCTCTTGTATGTTATTCAGGGAACGAAACGACCCCACGGCTAAGTCACCCAGGCCCATCTTTTTCAGTTCCAGCGTTTCGAGGTTGGTTAGCACAGAAAAGTCGCCATCTTGAATTTGGGCGATGGGGTTTTCGGAGAGTACTAGCTTTCGCATGGAAGGTACAAACGAGTCGCGGGGAACTGTGGTCAACTTGTTGCCTAGGAGGTAGAGCTCTCTAAGAGTCGACGGGCCTGGGGTTGCAAAGGCTTTGGGGTCAATGGACTCTAGTTCGTTGACCTGAAGAAAAAGGACGGTCAAGTTTGACATGGTTGAAATACTGTTCGCGGGGATGGTTGTGATTTTTGTCGCAGCAAAGTACAACTGCTCTAGGTTGGTTAGAGCAGAGAGGGCTTCAGTGGGGTATGTCTGAAACCTGTTCCAGGTAAGAATCAGATGCTTGATGTTAGGGGTATGTTGGAAGGCATTTTGCGGCAATGTCTGGATACCGTTACCGGTGAGATCTAAGGATTCTAGGTTTTCAAGTCCCAGGAAAGTATCGTCTTGTATGGTTTGTATCATGTTGGAGGCCAGGTCCACAGATGTGACCGAGGAGAGACCGCTGAACGCTCCATCAGCGATCTCTTGGATGCCGTTCGTGAAGAGCATGAGTGTCTGAGGAAAAAATCAGCGGCAATAATAAGCGGATTCACGGTTCCAACTGCGCATGTAAAATTTGATGCATTGTCAAAGATGAAGGCTCCTTATGCTGAGGTAACATTTCCAATCCGGGGCCCGGCCGGGCTGTTTCGATTAACAAAAAAATCAGCAATTTATATCAATAATATACGCAAATAGTTTCCATTATTATCTTTTTCAATTTTTTGCGCTTTGTTGTCTTCTATACCATACTTTTCGTTCCATAAGACTGCCCGGCCGAGCCCCGGTTTGGAAATGTGACCTCAGTACTATTAGACACAAAGTTTACAAACTGTGCTTAACGTTTTTGGACGATGAGAAAGATACTGGACAAAATTAACTACAATGTATGTCTTAAGTTTTAACACTCAACAAGATATGCCAGACTTAAGATGGTCTGCTTCAATGATTATTAGGCCATGTTGATTTGATTATATGGATGACATCCTCCGGGAGCCCCAAAACTGATGCGCGCGTGCGAATAAAAAAAAGTTTTGCAAAAAAAAAAGTTCTTTTCATTATGAAATCTACGTGGTCATGAGGGTTGAGCAAATGGCACAGAATATGGTTTGGCGAATAATCTAGTTCATTTCTTTACAATTTCGTCTTTTTTCGTTTGATTTTGGCATTCTACGACATTGGTATAGTTTTTAATAATTTTTTTTTGTAACTTATGGTATATTTTTGCTCATTTTGCAACTGTTTTGTACGATTTACAGTATGGTTGAAAACTTTTTTTTTGGAAACGGCCGAAAATTCATGCGCGCGCGGATGTCATCCATATAATCAAATCAACATGGCCTTATGTGAGTACCGCGCGTGGGGAACAGATAATCTCCAAGCAGATCTTTCAGTCTTAAATTGGAGACCTGATGGGAAAAGAAATAGAGGCAGACCTAAAACCACCCAGAGAAGAACTGTGTCAGATGACCTGGCGGACAAGGGACTGTCCTGGCGATCAGTGAAGACTGAGGTGGCCGAGAACATGGAAGGGAAACGTTTTGGCTTATGTCTCGCAAGGGATGAAGGGGATAAGTAAGTAAGTAAGATCTTTCGGTGGCCGGAAAGACAGTATCAAATTGGCCAGGCAGTATGCATCGGTCAGGCAGTATACATTGAAAGATCTTCTTGGAGATTAGTGAACCGACACAGGAAATTTCATGAATTAAGGATATAACATTTATAGAGGAGGGTGCATATGGCCCACCTGCAGTTCTGTAAGGTTCTGGAATGAGTTCGTCTCCAGACGAGGGATGTTGGACTGGGTCACCCAGAGGGTCTGAGCCCATGCAGGGATGTCTCGGGGAACCGAGTGGATATTCTCGTAGCTTTGACAGTACACGGTCAGCTGGTCAGCCATGCAACCACAGTAGAGTGGGCAAAATCCTGGGGAGAGGAAGGAAGTTCGTTACAAGACTTACATTCAACCCCATTCTATACAGACATGTTAAAAGTATTCTAGAGATGCCTTTGAATTGTATTTCAACTGTATACTCAGTTACCACAAGGAGTTTTCAATAGAAAGTTCTATTGAAAACTCCTCAGTTATCATGAAGATGACTAGACAACTGGTGGAAACTTTTGAGTTCTTCTTAACTTTTATCAATACGTTTGTAATCCTCTACACCTAAAGTTCACCTGGTGTCGGTGAATATACCCCAGTTGTAGTGAGGAGTGTAGTAACATCAGGAGTTGTCACCACCATCGAAGTCGTTGCCGGCTCGGTAGTCTCTGTGTAAGTGGTGGTTCTTGTTCGGTCCGTTGTTGCGACTGACTCCGAAGCCGCGGTAGTTTCTTCTGTCGTCGTCAGTTGTGTAGTCGCCAGCTCTGCACTGGTGGTTGAATCCATAGTAGGCGTTTGTTCAGTGTTGGAGCCGAGGTTCACGTCAGGTATTGCGGACGTTGACCTCACTGGGGTAGTGAGCATGGCGATCAGGACAGCCACCCAAACTGCCCACACGGTCATTCTATGGAGACAAGAAATCGAAAATCTCAAGATGTCGAAGATCTTATACTTCCGTGAGTTTTTGTGAAATTATTCTTTCGGTCATTATTTTGAATTTCTCAGTATGCTGTCCATGCATTTCCCCAATGCTCCCATAAGGTAATACATGTACTACTACATGTACTGGCATGCAGGTAGCAGGAAATTGAAGACGAGAAATCAGATAGCCTTTGAAAACCCAAGTTAGCAAAGATTGAATGTACACGAAAATGTTGTCAAACAAACTTTACAAAGGTGAAGTTGATTCCCTTGAAGGAACCTTAGATTTGAACCTAAACAACATCACTATATCTGTACCAAACGAATACGGTATTGAATGGTAATGTTTTGATTATACTGCACTACTACTTAAACACTGTGGGTTCAAGAG
Source organism: Branchiostoma belcheri (assembly GCF_001625305.1). Taxonomy (NCBI): domain Eukaryota; kingdom Metazoa; phylum Chordata; class Leptocardii; order Amphioxiformes; family Branchiostomatidae; genus Branchiostoma; species Branchiostoma belcheri. The sequence goes on from NW_017804353.1 coordinate 177,087, forward strand.
AAGGCACCACATGGCGTTACTGATATCTTACCTTAAATGCATGTCGTCTGGGCACTTGATAACTCCTGGACGTATGTGTATGAAAATGCTTGAAGTGTCTTTGGCCAAACGTACACTACGTAGTCACATGGCACACTGTGGTGACCTTTACTCCGATGACCTCACTTTACCTTCAATAGCTGTACTTTGTTTAGTTTGGCGTAAATTCCTCAAATATCCTTTTCGCAACAAGTGTGCACTTTTATTTGCAAACAGTCTCTACAATTCTACAGGATCAATTCTTTATTAGTAGTTAGGGATGACACTACATGGTTGGTTTGGACCAAAATATTACACCGCACTAGCATTTTATCCGGTAGTGACCCCTGTGGGCACATGAGTATGACGTTATAGTACGTGAACAAACAAGGTGTGGTGTTTACCGCATATGTCACTTGGGGCCATTGACCGAGCATTTGAACTGCTGGTATGAAAAATATTAATGTTTTTTCTTAATTCACACGTAGTGTAAATATGAAGACAGGCCAATATACAGTCTACACTTTTAGACGATTTTCGACGGTTTATGTTTATGTAAGAACCGAACTCCTCTGAAACAAAAACAAGACTCTACAGAGTGTATCAGAAACGTACATTTTTTTATCTATTGCTCTACTGAACATCAAAATCAAGTGACAATTTTTATATACTGACATACATACAGGTAGTAATCAACTCGAATGCACTATACTTCTAAACACAAAAACTTCTACCCTTACTTCCGTCTACCTGAATGTTACTTGCTGGAGTAACAACAACGAACACTAATATTACGTTTGTTAAATAATTCTACTTTAGACAGAATGTCAAATCAACACAAAATAGATAATGTACGTGGCCTCACGAACGCATTGAACGCTATAAATATGTCTGAAATCCATTCACTTCTTTCCCGCCACCATCCAATAAACATTAGCGATATAAAGGAAACATCATACAATACATCGTACAATACAATATATTATTCTCGTCTAAAATCTAGCCATAATCTGAAATGATACATACATAAAGACAACATTAAAAGTATCTGGAGAGTCGAATACCCCAACTTGTGTATATGGATTAAATTAGAAATAGTGCAATACGTTCAATTATTTAATTTTTCTTAATTATTACGGTTGATTATGTTGTTTCATGTTGTATAGTGCATAATGTTCAATTATTCTTAATGAGGTACACGTTTCCAGGATAAGAGCTAGAAAAGGCGATACCATCTTTTCTCTCACCTCTCCACACAAGTGTTTTTAGTAAATTCTGTCCCCCCAAAAGTTTACTAATATCAACGCGGAGTGATGCAGAGCTTTACTGTTGGTGGTTGCAGAGTGACTCCGACGCCGCTGCTGTCGGTGGATGGTGCGGCAGCGCCCTCTGGCAGCTTGAAGGTGAAGTGCTTCAGCAGGGAGGAGAAGATCACGAAGAGCTCCATCTTAGCCAGCTGCTCCCCAAGGCAGACGCGGCGGCCTGGAATGGTGAAATACATATATCATATAACAAAAAAATAGTGTCACTGACGAAAAGTAATGGATGCTACGTCTGACAGTTTTCAAAATGTATCCAGTAACGATTTCGTCGTGTATCTCATTACGTGGAAGGCTAACCTTCATCGACAAAACATAACGAACAAACAATAAAGATTTATTGACGATGCCCCTAGGCTACATTTCTTTCTAACGGGGCCCGCGCGACATGTCCCCGATCTAGACGCGTCATGAAGCCAGGCGGACGCCGGCTGTCATGATGGATTCGTCCTGGCCTACATGCATTTTTCTTGCTGGGGCCCGGGGTAATTTTAGGGGGGGGGGCATAAATGGTCCACGGCCGTCGGGACACCGCAGAGACCCGCCGAATAGTGCCTGAAAACAGCCCTCCGGGGCGCCGCGCAGTCACCGGTTTTTAATTTTGACCTAGGCATAAGACTCACCAGTAGAAAAAGGCATGAAGGACTCCGGCCGGCTGACCACCTTGCCGTCCGGTCCCAGAAACCTCCGCGGGTCGAACCTCTCAGGGTCCGGCCAGAAGTCAGGGTCCGTCAGGGTGGACCACAGGTTCGCAATGATCTTTATGAGGAAGGAAAATTTAATACTTTAAAGCATGAGTTACTGTTAATTAATTAACTAACAATCATGCAGTCCTTCACTGTCCTTAGCTTTAGACAAAATGACGAAAATAGTACAGTCAAAACTGCCTACAAAGACCACCCAGGGGACCGATAAAATCTAGTCTTATGTGGACAGGTGGTCACTATCGGAAGGGGTCTAAGTTAAGGTTAATGTTTGTGTCCATTAGAAAAATTACCGAAGAAACAACCAAAAATTGTAGCATTGGCAATTGCCTACTCTCCAAGCAGAGGTTGTGGGGGAATGATTGTTACATTTTTATATATGGCCGTTTTTTTTGTCCTGACCCCCACCAACCCCGTCGGTGGCCGCGGAGCTTCTCTGGCTAATGGATACTGTCTGGCCAATTTGATACTGTCTTTTTGCCACCGAGAGGGATCTGCTTGGAGCTTAGCAATTGCCCCGTGCCTTGTCCAGTGCGTCTTTCTTCAGATCTCGGGTAGCGGTATTGGATACTGTCTGGCAAATGGATACCGTTTGGCCAATTTGATACTGTCTTTGCTGCCACCAAAATATCTGCTTATGGATTACCTGTGTCCCAGCCGGGATATGGTAGCCCCGGAAGGCTGTATCCTGCACGGCGGCGTGCGGAACGGTGAGCGGCACGGTGGGCCGGATGCGCTGGATCTCCATAACGGTAGCCTCTGTGTAAGGCAGGCGGGACCGGTGTGCCAGGCTGGGCACCGCGGGGTCCGGGCCCAGGACACTGTCCAGCTCAGCTTGGACCTGCCAGAAAGGACGCAAAGTCTCATATAGATCTCGTAGAATTCGGCAAAAAAGGTTACCAAGGAGGCCAGTGGCTAGTCGCCACCAGACTTCTTTTGCGGGCTGAATAAATCGTAGAAAAAAAGGGTATTAATTGGTCAGAGAAGGAAGCTGGACCGATTGGAGCTTCTCTTGCCGGCTACCTTCTCTGGCCAATTAATACCCTTTTTAGACCGATTTATTCAGCCTGCAAAAGAAGTCTGGAGGAGACTAGCCAGTGACCAATGGCATGGCAATGGTTAAAGGAGACCAATGTTTACAGGCCCCATTGCCTCCTAGAATCTGCTTGGAGATGATGGCTCTAAACTGTAAGATTATGGCTCGGTACCTTTTCTTAATCTCCAAGCAGATCCTAGGGTGGAAAAAGACAGTATCAAATTGGCC
>NW_017804353.1:180411-247098 GCF_001625305.1 Branchiostoma belcheri
GGACCCTCTCTGGCGAATGGATACTGCCTGGCCAATTTGATACTGTCTTTTTCCATCCTAGGATCTGCTTGGCAAATTTGATACTGTCTTTTTCCATCCTAGGATCTGCTTGGTGATTACCTTTTTCTGTTCCTCTGGGTGCAGGGCCACGTGCAGAAGAGTCGTGGTTGTTACGTTGAATTCATACGGTGCCAAGGCAGTATCCATTGGCCAGAGGAGTGTCCATTGGATACTGTCTGGCTAATGGATACTGCCTAGCCAATTTGGTACTGTCTTTTACGACCACCGAAAGATCTGCTTGCAGATTATCTCTGTACCTTTTTCTGTTCCTCCGGGTGCAGAACCATGTGCAGAAGAGCCCAGCGTAAGGTGGTGGTCGTGGTCTCGATTCCAGCCAGAAACAGGTCCTGAACAATCCACACGACGTTTTCTTCCGTAAAACCGTCCACGGTCTTTTCCTGGGTCTGTAGCTCCGTGAGGATGAGGTCGATGAAGTCTCGCGGATTCTCGCGGTCCGACAAAGTCTCGCGGTGCCTCTCGATCTCTTCTTGCAGAACGGCGATGACCCTTTTGTTGAGTTCGTCTAGAATCTTGTATGATGAATTCACTGTAAAGAAAACAGTATACGACGACATTCTGACCAACGCAACAGAACTTGGGACCTCTTGGTTCCGAGTCGAACGAGGCATTCAAAGTTTGAATTTCGACTCGGAACCAAGAGTTCCCAAGTTCGAATGCATTCCTCCGTAGTCCATGGTAGCTAGAGACAATATGGAGCCGGCGGTAAATACGGAGGTTGGTACCCAGGCTACTGAAGTGACGAAATGTCGCTTAAGGCCAGCATGTGGAGGCTTGTCGTCGCTATGTACTGACGCAAATTCACTTTGTATTCCTGTGGTTTAGCAGCATTTTCTGGCCGCATTTTTTTGTTCGCCGGCGCGCACTGGTCTGTATAGGCTAGGATGTCATCCTTAAAATTAAGTCAGTATGGCCTAAACTAGCAATCCCTAAGCCTTGCTTACCTCCCGGAACAAAGCGGAGAAAGGGGAACACGGCCACCGGCTGGTTGGCGGAGATGTTGGCCACCATGGTCATCACCAGTTCCACCAACGTGCGCTATACAGCCATAACTTTAGCTTGAAATGCAATATTTTATCTCAGGCCTCACTACACAATAAGCTATCGATGCCTTAGCCTCCGTAGCAGGCTTGTAGAACTGGGGGTTTGGTGGTCTTCGGCTGTTTTCTGATTAGCCCAGTTCAAAAAACGGGGGTAATTCAACCAGGCCGGCTATGTTGTCTATATGCAATCAGAAAATAGCAAATAAAAGCTCACAAAGACCCTTAAGACCCCCCCAAATCCCCAGTTTTTGGCATGCTATGGAGGCTATCGATGCCTTACCTCCCGGAACAAAGCGGAGAAAAGGGAACACGGCCACCGGCTGGTTGGCTGAGATGTTGGCGACCAGGGTCATCACCACGTGCATCAGTTCCACAAACCTTTAATAATGGTTTATTCAATTATAAAATATATACAATACATTATTCACACGTCCAGTCCCACCTGGCAGCCAGAGGCTGAATTGCATGGGCGGGGCAATCGAGCTTCTCTGGCCGGCTACCTTCTCTGGCCAATTGATACCCTTTTTAGGCCGATTTCTACGATTTATTCACCCCGCAAAAGAAGTCCGGTGGAGACTAGTTTCCATGAGTTTCATTAAAACAAAGGCGTAACCATTATCTCAACCATATTTTAAAACATTTACGAACGGGATAAATTAACAAAGCATAAACAGCCTCTTAAGCGGATATGTTTTAATCTTACGTCGTAAAAACCGTATATCACTTAAGTTTTAAAAAACTTAAGTGATATACGGTTTTTACGACGTAAGATTGTCATAGTTTGTAAGATTGTAAATACCTAAATTTTTTTAACCAAAGTGATATATTAATCTGTAGATTCCGACATGATTGTAATTTGTATTTCCCTACTATTAATTAATGATTTATATTGTAAACAAACATCAGAATTTAGCCCTGATATGTTGTTGATACGTTGATACAAATAAGCCAATAAATAATAATAATAATAATAATTAAAATGAACGGGACAGACCTGACGTCATCGTAGTCGTACCGCTTCCCGAACACCATGGAGCAGATGACGTTAGCCACAGACACCGACAGGTTCTCGGTGACGTCACGTGGAGAGGAGCCATCTTCCTCGGACAGCTGAATATTAAATGGCGTTGAGTTATCATGAAAGTTTATCTGTGTTGGTAGTTACATGTTTAAAGTTAAAACTTTACCGAAAAAAGTTAAAGCTTTACCGAAAATAGCGAAGAAGCCCTATTTTACACAATTTGCCTGAAAATGGTAAAAAAAAAAACAAATTGAAAAGCATCTATCCATAAAATGAAAAAAAAAACGTCTGGGGGTATTTGGCCACTCTACCTTCATGTCAAATTTAATGTCATTTGGCCCAAGAATGAAGAAATTGAATCCATTTAACGAAATGGCAGTAGAAGGACAAGAAGAGGAAACGCGAGAGAAAACTAATGGTGTTGGTGAAGCCATAATTATAAACATACCTTCAAACAGAGCTGGCGAGCCTCGTCCCTGACGTGTTCTTCTATGCTGCCGGGCCCCATTCTCATTCCCAGGGTCCTCAGCGCACTGTAGGCGAACTTGCGCTTTTCCTTGTAGCCTTGGTTCAGTTTGGAGAAGATGATGTCTGTGTGGAGAGATGATAGAAATCTATAATTTTAGGTCGTGTAAACAATTAAGGGACTGTTTTAGTGAAGAATTGTGCAACCTTGGACAAGATTAAGATAATACAATAAATTTACATGTATTACATTACATAAATTTTTGTCGTGTGGCGTAGCGGCAGAGTGCTCGACTCGGAATCAAGAGGTCCCGGGTTCGAGTCCTGACATGCCACCGATCTTGTGCCCTTGGGAAAGGCACTTTACACGACTTTCCTCACTTCGCTCAGGTGAAAATGTATTGTACTGTCCCCTTTGTTGCTGGCGGCATTAATATAAGTTGAAAAAACTTGAGTGTGCCGTCACCACGTCTTGTGATTAGATGTTAGAATATATAAAAAATGAATAAATTTACAGTAAATACTAAAGGTGTGAGATCTCTGAAGTCTTGTTGACATGGTTGAAGTATGGCTCAAGGGAGGTAGTTTCTTTCCCTCCTGCGCGGCCCGACCTACAAGGCGGCCAAACTCCCCTGGCAGATATTCTCCTATATATAGCCAGCGTAGTTAGTCTGGTAGGGACTACGAAAGATCTGCTTGGAGATGAGTATATCGTGGTTGGAGCTGTAGCAATTTCCCCCCGCCCCGCCCACCTCATTACAACGTACTGCTGGCCGCCCGGTGGGAGTTTTGCGCCTGTGGGTGTTTTGCACGGCAGGAGTCTGATTAGATTGCGGTGGGCTAATTTAACTCCCGTCTTGCAAAACCTCCCGGGGAGCCGAGTCAGTGAAGAGCTTCTGGCATATCATATTATCATGTCTATCTGACCTATTTCTACTCTTTCAAGTAGCTTTCCGAAGGGTGGTAGAGGCTAAGCTAAGGTCAAGGTTACACCGATGTCTGTACGGGGTGTGGCCAAGGCCGGGCTCTGAAGTCGGGAGGACATTAGCCTCCATAGCATGCCAAAAACTGGGGGTTTTGGGGGTCTTCAGGGTCTTTGGGACTTTTGTGTGGTATTTTCTGATTGCATATAGACAACATAGCCGGCCTGATTGAATTACCCCCGTTTTTTTAGAACTGGGCTGATCAGAAAACAGCCGAAGACCACCAAACGCCCAGTTCTATAAGCCTGCTTCGGAGGCTAGGAGGACATCAGGCCTAGGTGTCGTTAAGACCGTCAAAAAGAATCATTAGCTCTCGCTGTAGGAGTCCTGAGGCGTTCTGATGTTGTTCTGTAGATGAGTAGTGATGTAAGAAAAAATCGGTCCCAGGGCCAATTGTGTTTACATCACTGACCATCTACACAGAGGCATTATCCGGCGGCGGCCTCGACATTACACAGCCCCGGTTCTCAGCATCGCACAAAACTGGTTTAAGGCGGTTTCTCAAAACTGGTTTAAGGCGGTTTCTCAATACAGATTTGATAAAATATGCTAAACAATATAACCTTCAGGCAAAAGTACCAAGTAAAGGGGGTAACAAAATACATACTGGTGTTCAAACGGCAATGAATGTATTGTTTTTTTATCACTATACCGTATCTCACTGTTTTTACCCATTTATTTCTGTATATACGCCTCTCTTTTTTTAATGTTATGTAAGAAGATGGGCCTTTGGTGCATGAATTAAAGAGTGAAAAAAATCAAAATAAAAATACCTTTCCCATAACCGCTCAGAAAATCCATGGTAAAAACGTTGGGCCTGTCGGAGAAGGCGTCCTTGTGGTCGACAAACGCTTCCTTGATGGCTGCGAAGCCGTTCAGAACCACCACGTCCTGCGCGCCCATTTTTACCTTAATGAATGAATGAATGAAGACCTTTATTGTACACACATACCCACTGGGTTAAGTACAGGTCACAGGATGGAATATAGATAACGTTACATATATACATCGTCAAGTAGCGCTAGCTACAATCACGTAAATTCGGTTTCTTCTCGTTTCTTAGGAATGGCAAAAATGTAAGACCTAATGTTTCAATACAGAAGGTTTGTTTAAGGTCATTAGAAATATAAATTTATCTGCACAGCTTAGATGTATAAAGAAGGGGAACATAGATTGTATCAGATTATAAAGATCTACTCTCTCTTTGTGGTATAGTTTACATTCTGTTACAAACTGTTTCTCATCTTCGATTCTTCCTAGATCACAGTACCGACATCATGATTTTACCGTGTAGACGTCGCCGTACTGCCGCCTCCACTCCGTCAGTTTGAGGTGCGGGGCTCCGCCCAGGGACAACAGATGCCCGACAACAGGCCAGCTGCCGCTCGGAGAGGGCGGAAGGTTGGCCTTACGTCCTTTTTTGGCGAAGAGGAGGAGGGTGCTGAGGAAAGCGAGAAGAAATACTAAGATGGTTTGGATGGAAAGTTCTGACAAGAATGGAAAATACGCCGCCATCGCGACATACGACCGCTTTCCGATCACGTCTTCTCGGTTTGGAATCTGCCCAGAAGTGTCTTGGGTGACGTAAGTAACCCTGGGGTGTTTCAGGCTTATGTCAAAGGTGAAGGTTCACTGAGCAGGTTACCTAGTGAATAACTGGATTATTTTGGATTATTATCACATCAGCACGTCCGCGGAACGTACTGCGCCTGTGCCAAACATGGCCCTGGTTTTTTCCACGATTTTCGTTGGATGTTTGGTCAACGTTGACAACATCAGAATTTTTTTCCGTTGCGGATGATATCTCTTCTCTCAACCGTCACAACATTGGAAGACTATAGATGGAATGTCAGCCTTGAATACGCGAATAGGACCTTAGAATGCCGAAGTGCTATATATGCATAATACTAGCCTCCTTTCAGGCGTTCCCGGATCGGTCCTTTTTTGGGGGGGGGGGGTATTTTCTGATCAAACGTAGATCGCACGCAATGGAAGCTCCAGCCGGCAACCCTACATATATCTCCGTGGAACGTTGCCGTTGACCCCAAAGCGGTAGGGCCGGCAGGCTTTAATGATAGGGTAGGTTAATCTCCAAGCAGGATCTCAGGGTGGCAAAAGACAGTATCAAACTGGCCAGGCAGTATCCATTGGCCAGAGAGGGTACAATACGCCACACACCATCTCTGGCCAATGGATACTGCCTGGCCAATTTGCTAGCTTTTTATGCCACCCTCACCCTGGGATCTGCTTGGAGATCAGGGTAAGTTGGGTCACCGAAAACACAATATTTTTTCTTGGTCTACTGATACAAATATTTATCGACACAGCAAGGACATTATATAGAAAGTCCTTGGACGCAGCAATCATAAAAGCCTATTTCCTCCAGTGTGTCACGTATACTCTCCCCGCTCTGAGGGCCTTTGTTGTTCCTCCTTATGTTTCTATGGAGGATCACGTATTCATATTGACTGACGTATTCAGGAAATTATTATTAATATTCCGCGCATGTCGTGATGTTTGTACGTCTCTCGATATAATGTTGTTTCTATGCTGTACTGAGTGGAGTTTGAAATAAAAGTGAATGGCAGAAGGCTACAATATTGTAGCCTTTATATTGAAAGGCTACAATAGAAAGGCGACAATTTACTCACCATATATATATATATATATATATATCATACCCTGTTATGATATCAGACACAATTCTATACACAGTTTGTTTGTTTGTTTGTTTGTTTATTGGGAATCTCCATTAGTTATACAAGCGTGTATACTAATCTTCCTGGAGTCCTTTCACATAATAGAATACATACAATTATCAACTTAATAGTTACAAAAGATTCAGTCTTCTCTTAACTGCAAAAAAAAAACGTAAACAAGTAGAAATATGGTTTGCTGTTCTGTTCAAGCTATACTGTTGGAGATAAGTGTGGATTGAAATCAAAGTGCATGGCAAAAGATGGGTCGTTCCGTATATAAATTCATAAAGCGTTGGGAGGTAATGGACTATACTAGCCATATATAATGCCCTGTTATAATATCGGGAAGTTTATATACATGTATATGGATGTATATAGAAAAACAGATAGTAGAGATACACGCAATCTTCTCTTAACTGCAAAAACTACATAAACAAGTAGAATGGTTTGCTGTTCTGTTCAACTTATACTGTTGGAGACACAAAATGCACATCTTCAAACTGGGAACAAATGACTTTTCTGTTGGATCGTCTTATATCCAACAGCACACATCCCTATAATTGCTCTACGCGTTAGTAAATGTAACTCTTCACATCAAAGATTTCACAATCTATCCTCGAAAATAAATCAGCATCACGCAGTAACTCCTTACATCAAAGATTGCACCATATTATGGCATATATCCCCGTATTTAACCATGTTGACACAGGATATGACGGTCGCACGCTCGCCAAAAAGCATTCCCTCGTCGCGTAATCAAGGCCATTTGTATCCACACAACGCGCAAAAAACATTCAATAAACCCTGTGTGAGCATAGCACTCGAGTAGCAGTACTCTGCAGTAGCTTCAAAACACGGTCAATGAACGGTCTATTCTCTCCAGGCGACTTCACTATCGTAAGAACACCTTATATACCTGCTTTGGGGTTTTTCAAATTCTTACGAATTTTTTAAGGAACTGGCTGTTATATTATAAAGTGTCAGAGCCTAAGACTACTACCTACCTACCTACCTAGTCCCATGACCGACACTGGTCGTCGGGGGGACAAGGCAGACTTTGCAGCAGAGGTGTAGCCAGGTCTTCCTGTCTTGGGCAGCTGTCAGGAGTTGTGAGACGGTGAGGGACGTCCAGTCCTTGACCTTGATGTTATCCACTTCTTCTGTCTACCTCGCCTAAGACTACACGTAAGCTATATAGCTCATTGCGATGAATGACTCAGAAGACGACGACATCCCGTGGCCTGTCGGAGTTTCGACTGGCGGCAACATCGGACCGCTCTGGCACCTTTCCTACTTCTCTCACCTCTCTGGCGTCTTTGCTGGAGTCGCGGCGAACGTAATCTTCATCGTCGTCAGCCAAGAAGTCTTCAAGCAGCGACCCACCCTCCCGAATCTCCTCTTCAAGTACCTGGCGTTCGTTGATGTCCTGAACTGTTGCTTTGGACTTGTGCCGGTCATTCTCGCGCACCAACTTAGGATCTTCACCAAGGAGGTGTGCGCGTTCCATGGCACGGTCCTGACGTCTCTTAGCGTCGAATCTCAAATGATCGTTGCCTTGATGTCCACAGAGAGGTACTCCTCACTCGTCCATCCTTTCTTTTACACGGAATATCTTGCTGGCAACCACAGGAATATAGTCATAGGCTTACACGTGCTGTTTCTATACGCGACGGTCTCGGCGAGTTTGCCGCTGTTTGGTTTAAACAGAAACGTGCCGCATCCGCCGAACTCGTACTGCATGTTCGACTGGGCTGATCGAACGCCGAAAGGTCGGCTTGTGGTGTACCTGAACCTCTTGAATCTGTCCACGTGCCTGCTCGTAATCGTGATCATGAACGCGGCCGTCGGTGTGCACATGTACCGGTCCAGAAGACTCCGACCGCAGATGCCGAGGCGTCTATCCACGCTTAGAACTGAACGCGAGCCGCCGGCTGACTCACGCGACAGACAGCTACAGCTACAGATGACCAAGCTGACCCTGGTGGTCGCAGTGGTGTTCTTCTGTTGTTGGTTTCTCTTTGCCGTATGTATCCTCTAGTTATTATGTTATCATAGGCACAGACCCATAAATTATCATGAAGGAAAGGTGCAATCATCACCGAATGTTTTTGAAACAACATACGCTTAATGCCCGTAAATTATCATGCTGAAATATCAGGTTTCGCCAGAATAAAACTTAACTTGTATACACAATATGTATTCTGAAAATAAACCCTTAAATTCGCCTAGCGTTCTACACTAAGAAACGGTGCGAATAAAATCCGTTTCAAGTGTTTCATTTTACCCTCAGTTGCAAACAAGAAGTTTTTTTTAAAATTCCAGCTCCGTATCTTGACCAATCAGCTTGGCGTGTGGACAAACGAGGGCGTTGATTGGTTGGCGTTTTGCCTGATGACGTTGAACAGCGTCATCAACCCTTTCCTCTACGTCATCATGTGGAAACCCTACCGCAAAGGATGCTGGATGTTGCTGAAGACCTGTCTACACTACATGACTTGTACCTTAGTCAGACAGCCGTCATTGACTCTATCTCAGTCGGTTGTAGCGTGACATAACAAGCTTTGACAAACTATATACATGTATACTCTAGTTGGGTCGTGTGGCGTAACGGCAGAGCATTCGGCTCAGAACCAAGAGGTCCCGGGTTCGAATCCTGGGTCCGTCACCAACCTTGTATGTACTCGTGGGAAAGGCACGACTTTCCCGACTTTGCTCAGGTGTTAATGAGTATGCCAGAATGATCATTATCTTGATCGTGGGCATTAGAAGAAAAACAATTTATATACTATTTCAGTTATACTAAGACAGTGAATAAAATCGGTGGTCTTATTTGCGTCCGTTGCTTAGCTAAATGTATAATTCCAATTTAGTATCATTACAAAATGCCCTTTTGCATGTATTTTGCATATATTAAGCTTGTGTTCTTTTAATGTGTAATGTTTTATGGATTTTTTATACCTGAAATAAAGAAAGAAATGAAAGAAATGAAGAGGTATATAGGGGTGATTAGAATTCTTTATGATTCATCATTTGCATGAAATTATGGACAAATACAAAAGGTCAAGTCATTTTCATGCTACATAAGATTTACACATGTGTTCAGTTAATCTCCAAGCAGATATTTCGGTGGCCGCAAAAGACAGTATCAAAATTGGCCAGGCAGTATCCATTAGGCCATGTTGATTTGATTATATGGATGACATCCGCGCGCGCATGAATTTTCGGCCGTTTCCAAAAAAAACGTTTTCAACCATACTGTAAATTGTACAAAACAGTTGCAAAATGAGCAAAAATATACCATAAGTTACAAAAAAATTAATAAAAACTATACCAAAGTCGTAGAATGCCAAAATCAAACGAAAAAAGACGAAATTGTAAAGAAATGAACGTGAAGACTAGATTATTCGCCAAACCATATTCTGTGCCATTTGCTCAACCCTCATGACCACGTAGATTTCATAATGAAAAGAACTTTTTTTTTGCTAAAACTTTTTTTTTATTCGCACGCACGCATCAGTTTTGGGGCTCCCGGAGGATGTCATCCATATAATCAAATCAACATGGCCTTAGCTAGACAGTATGGTAAATGGCTACAGCCTGGCCAATTTGATACCGTCTTTTGCTGCCACCGAAACATCTGCTTGGAGATTAGGGTCAGTGAGATCTGAACAGATGGTCAGCTAGCGTCCGTGCGTACTCACCAAACACATACAGCATTCTCCTGTCGTGTAAACAAGCCCATTAGTATAAATTAACGGCCGAAATAGGTCATATAGAGCACTGTTATAGTGTTAGCACGGCACTCTAGAGCCGGCACGTAATAATATCATACTAGGGTCCCTTCATTTCCTTATTACATGTTACTTCTTGGAGGTAATATAAGGAAATCACGCCATAAGCAGTGGTTTTAGTTTGGACTGAAGGTGTATGGAGGCGATTCTACTTGACTAAAGGTACTGGATGCTACATGTAAACGTCTGACCGTTTCCAAAATCATATCCAGTTGCTTGGTGAGTAACTGTTCTTTTGGCGTATCTTGTTACCTGGATGTCTAACCTTCATCGACGATTCTTCAGTATCTCAGAGCACGGACTTGCGTCTTGGACAGATCTGTACTCAATAAGAAACCATGAATGAATCAGAAGACAGCATCCAGTGGCCTATAGGGTCCACCATTGACGACATCGGTCCCCTGTGGTACCTATCATACTTCACGCTGGTCCCGTGTGTGATCGCAGGATTCGTAGCAAACGTTTTCTTCATCGTGGTCAGCCAAGAAGTCTTCAACCAGCGGCCCACCGTCCCTAACCTTCTCCTCAAGTACTTAGCGTGGACCGATGTCCTGAACTGTTCCTTCGGCGTTGTACCTATCATCTTGGCGTACCACTTAAAGATCTTCACCCGAGGAGTGTGCGCGTTCCACGGGACTGTCTTTACAGCTTTCAGCGTGGCTTCTCAGATGGTTGTTGCCTTGATGTCCACAGACCGGTACCTCGCGTTAGTTCATCCATTCTTCTACTCCAAATATCTCCTGAAATGCCATCGGAAAATGACTGTAGCTGTTTATATAATCTTCGTGTACTCTGGCGTCTCGGCGAGTTTGCCGCTCTTTGGGTTGAACAGAAACGTGCCGCATCCGCCAAACTCGTACTGCATGTTCGACTGGGCCGATCAGACGCCGAAAGGTCGACTTGTGGTGTACCTGAACCTCATGAACATGTTCCTGTGTTTGCTTCTGATCATGATTATGAACGGGGTCGTCGGCGTGTACATGTATCGGTTGAGGAGACTTGGTCCGAAGCCTTGTGTTGCTTCTGAATCTAGAACGGGGCCGCCCACCGAGTCTCATCACAGACAATTACAGCTTCAGATGACAAAGTTGACCTTCGTGGTTGCTATCGTGTTCTTCTGTTGCTGGTTTCCCTTTGCCGTAAGTATATACATATATACTAACCTTCATCGACGTATATATGTATATATATTAATACTATATGACAAGTGAACCGTTGATACTTGTGGTTTGTTTCAATGTTAATTCATCAATGATGTAATATATGTTTTTAAACTTCTAAAGGGAGTTACTTGCATGTGTGTTTATAATGATATGGAATGGCATTCCGCCATTCGTACTGCCAATCATTCTAAAAATTATGATGGGAAAATAACAGATGTTCGCTAGATGACATTTTTGGTGGCACTAGGTAGAAAAATAAAAGTGATCAGCGCTGCATAGCCATCTATTTATTAGTAGTGAAGACATTCCACACGGTTTCTTTTCTTATCTAAGTCTAGCTGATTTGGATGAAGCCCAAAAGTATATATATACACAGCCAAGCAGTTTTGTGTGTATACTTGTAAGACTGAACTGTATATCGATGTGTTAATAAATGTTCGTACACTATGAAAAGGCAAGGCAAAATGTCTTTGCCTAGCACATGTTGCGATGTGTAATTTAACAAAGCAATTATGTAATCTAACTTATGTAATCCAAGTTTTATAACAGCAAGTCATCCAAAAGTTAATTGGCATACGACACAATATTTGACTTCCACTTTATTGAGATGTATACAATCATATTGGTTTCTGTTTTACTCAGTTCCGTGTCCTGACCAATCAGCTCGGAGTATGGGGAAACGAGGACGCTGATTGGTTCGCGTCACGACTGATGACGATGAACAGCGTCATCAACCCTTTCCTCTACGTCATCATGTGGAAACCCTACCGCAAAGGATGCTGGGCGTTGCTGAAGACCTGCCTACACTACATGACTTGTACCTTGGTTAAGCGACCGACAATAACTCTACACCAAGCTGTTTCTGTATGAAAGATAATCAACTGAACGCTGTGTAAATTTTCCATGTATAATTTACAAATGATCTTGTTTGGAACAGCAGTTACATTTTTCTCCGTTTGTAGGATTGTCCCCTTTCTTGTAATGTTATTTTGAATGTAACATTTTTTGCGTACAGTATAATATATATGTATGTGAATAAAATAAACCAATACTAATTGATTAGGTCTGCTCAGCATTGTGATATATGAGATATGGACCTATTTATTTGCTGGAGAAATTTCCTGTAAATGACACACGAATTTGGGACATTCAGCATTTGCGTCTTCCATACTATAGTCGCCGTGCTGAACGGCTGGCCATTGGCTAAGGTTTAGACAACATTTGAAAGAGTACCAAAGTTATCAACCAAGGATTGGGGTGTTCAAGAATTCATTCTTTCCTAGAACTATCGCAGAGTGGAACTCGCTGTCACCAAGTACAGTAGGGGCATTGTCAATAGATAGCTTTAAACGATGTCTAGAGTTAGATGTTCAAGGGTTAGGTGTAACAAGTCGATCGGTGTAATATAGCCAGCCGCCGCCGCGCCGCGTGCCTGCGAAGTTGGTGTGTTACGCTGAAAGGCGGTTATACCGGCTTTACAGATACAGCTACAGGTACAGAAAGAAGAGAGGACAGTTCGCAAACAAGACCTGGACTTTGACTAGGTGGCCGCTTTATGAAGACATGTTGACCCTGGGCTTAACCATTAACTCATTACGTAACTGTCAAACGCCCTTTTAGTCAGACTGAATCGCACCCCTCCCACAGATCAGGTACAGTCTGTGTCATACACACAACATCGGACTACAAAGCTGTTTACCGGGTATCATACTCACTGGTGGACCACCACAGATACAGACTGATAGCAGGAAAAATTGACAGCCTGCAACCCACGGTTATACCATGAAGGGATTTGACGCGCTTACAGCATGGGTAAGTCTGCATTGTCACTTCCAAATGTCTATCTAAAGTAACTGGGCCTATCATATGACGTGAAAACGTTCTGATTGGTAGATTAATTGCTCAACTTCTGAGTTACATATCCTGTTCAAAACATGCAGTGACAGCCAGCTATTACGTTTCCTAACATGCCAGTTTTGTACCGTACGTACAAGCTAAGTAGCATCCAGAAACACATTGATTTCGGTAAAAGAAAGAAAGAAGCTTGTATTTTTGTTCACCAGGGTGCCAACTTGACAAGTGACGATAACAGAGAAAATATTTACTAGGAACTATAGAAAGTCGCTTTGTGTGCACCCCAGCTTGGTAAAATAAAGAACCGTACTGTCGTCTACACAACGAGTCAACTTGAACTAAGCCCTGCAATGAAAACCCAACCTACCATGAACAAACTACAGACAACTGGTCCTTATTTTGTGAGCTAGCCAACGCAAATGTTATGATGCTTAACTACATATCTTACTGTACAACACACGACTAATGGTAAATGCTTCTGCTGGCTATGTATTGACTGTTGTTTCCCCCATAGGTCATCTGCAGTTGCATGCACTACTCGCTAGGGGTCCTCCCCGGAAACCCGCGTATTGTGGACTTGACCCACACCTTGATGAACGGCCTGGTGTACTGGCCGGGGGAGGTGCACTATCAGTGGAACATGGGATTCAGGTGAGTGGCGCCAAAATGATCTTTCTTAGGCCAAAATATGCAAAGTCCAATTCTGTGCAGGCGCCGGTCTTACACTAGCTATAGCTCAGCTCTACAAGAACTCTCACTGACATCGCTAGCTCAACGCCGACTAGAACTCTGCAAAAAGTTCGCACAGTCCGTGCTGATGCACCCTACATTCAGGAACTGGCTTCCTCCCTCTAGAGGTGACATCTCTGACAGAAACACTAGACAGAGACACCTACTGTCCACCCTCAGAACAAGAACAAAACGTTTTCAGAACAGCCCGATTGTTTATATGACCCACCTTTTAAACAAGAAGTAACAGTGTTAGCCAACAGTACGCATGATCATGGAACGCTGAGATTTGTATATATATCCGATTTGTATATATAATGTAGGTTTTAAAATCACTTTCCTTATTAATTTTAATGTGGTCAAGTATGTACTTTTAAGTGTATTTTTAAATATGTCATTGTTGTAAAACACGCAATTCAGCCTGTGGCTGCCATGTGTTTTTGACGAATAAACCTTTCATTCATTCATTCATTCAAGTTGCACCCTCTCTGGTCGGCCAACTTCTCTTTCCAATTACTAGTAAATCCCCCCTTTTAGGCCGATTTCTACTATCATTCAGCCTGCAAAGGAGTCTGGTGGAGACTAAAAATATGCTACTCTAAATGTATTACAGTGCGAATGTTCGCCCTTTTCTGATTCAGCATCTGTGATGTTTGTCTTTACTCAAAGGCTTGAGAAATTTATTCATCCATCCATCCATCCATCCATCCATCCATCCATCCATCCATCCATCCATCCATCCATCCATCCATCCATCCATCCATCCATCCAAGCATCTATTCCTTCCTTCCTTTGTCCTTTCCTTCGTTCTCTCCTTCCTTCGTTCCTTCCTGCGTTCCTTCCTTCCTTCGCTCGTTCGTCCATTCATTCATTCATCCAGCCATTTATTTAGCCAGCCAGTCAGTCATTCATACATTCATTCATTCATTCATTCGTTCATTAATTCAATCATGCCTCCTTCCCTCCATCCCCCCAGAGGCGAGACTCCTGCCGGGTTCTACCTTGAGGTGAACGACTTTCAGTCGTCTGAGCACAGCGGGACTCACGTGGACGCGCCTGCGCACATGGCACAGGGCAAGTGGAGAAGTAGGTCCGAAATATCTTTCTGGTCTTTTCGGTCATATTTGTTTTGTTTGTTTGTTTTGAGCTATAAATAAATTGAGCTTTTTTACGTACAGGTAGTTTTAAATATCCAATGGCAATCTCTTTGTGTAAACCGCACGCAAACACCCCCTCACTCTCACACACCCACACCCATACACATTCGCACGCACACGCACACACACACACATACAGAACACACACACACACACACACACACACACACACACATACACGCACACACACACATGCGCGCGCGTGCAAACACACACACGCACGCACACACACACTCGTTCATTCATTACTTCTTGTCGATCGATCGATCGATCCATCCATCGATCCATCCATCCATCCATCCATTCATCCATCCACCCCTTATTCACTCGTTCCTCCATCCCATTCCAGCTGACCAGATCGACTTATCCCGGCTGACGGGTCCGGGAGTTGTGGTGGACCTGTGGGAGAAGAACGTGACGTCAGACTACCTGGTGTCCCAACAGGACTTCCTGGACTGGGAGGAGAAATACGGCAGGATACCGGACGGCTGCATTCTCATGAGTCAGTTTTCCTAATAGTTCTCAAGCTGTTACCTCTCCCCTCCTCGTAATTACTGAATAATGTTGGTCACCGTTAGTCAATAGTTAATGTAAACGGTGGTCACCGTTAGTCAATAGTTACTGTAAACGGTATGTGTATCGGGACTGGGAGGAGAAACACGGCAGAATACCGGACGGCTGTATTCTCATGAGTCAGTCCTCCTAATCTCCAATTAATTACAATAGTTACTGTAAACGGTGGTCACCGTTAGTCAATAGTTACTGTAAACGGTATGTGTATCTGGACTGGGAGGAGAATCACGGCAGGATCCCGGAGGGCTGTATTCTCATGAGTCAGTTCTCTTAATCTCCAATTAATTACAATAGTTACTGTAAACGGTGGTCACCATTAGTCAATAGTTACTGTAAACGGTGGTCACCGTTAGTCAATAGTTACTGTAAACGGTATGTGTATCTGGACTGGGAGGAGAAACACGGCAGGATACCGGACGGCTGCATTCTCATGAGTCAGTCAATTCACAGTTAGTCAATAGTTACTATAAACGGTGGTCACCGTTAGTCAATAGTTACTGGATAACGGTGGTCACCGTTAGTCAATAGTTACTGTAAACGGTATGTATATCGGGACTGGGAGGAGATACACGGCAGGATCCCGGACGGCTGTATTCTCATGAGTCAGTTCTTCAAACTTCCTTTGAC
Organism: Branchiostoma belcheri; assembly: GCF_001625305.1. Lineage (NCBI taxonomy): Eukaryota > Metazoa > Chordata > Leptocardii > Amphioxiformes > Branchiostomatidae > Branchiostoma > Branchiostoma belcheri. The sequence continues at coordinate 196,595 of NW_017804353.1, forward strand.
TCGTTAACACCAAGTACAGTTGGTGCATGCATCATCATGATTACTAGAATGCTTCAGACAAGTCCTACAGTTAGGCGTGCAAAGATTGGGTGTAACAGGTCGTTCGGTGCAATACGGCTAGCTGCCGCCGCGCCGCGTGCCTGCGAAGCCTGTTTGTTACGCGGAAGGACCGGAAGTCGGTACCGCCCCCCGTCCCGGTCGAGAAGGTTGTTGTGCCTTGATGTAGATTCTATCGAGTTGGAGGACAGCCTATTTCTCATTTTAGAACAGTTTATTTCTCATTCTCATCTGAGTTTAACAAAAGTTTATTTCTCATTATCTGTCTTTAACAACTCAGGTAAAATTCTATGCTAACTCTAAAACAAGACTAAACCTGTGATTGTTTCCAGTCCATACAGGCTGGGCTAAGCGGTACTGGGCCGCCGGCCAGCTGGCCTTCATGGGGTCGGCAAACGAGTCGGGGCTGAGCTTCCCCGGGCTGGACCCTGCCGCCGCCCGATGGCTGGCCGACAACCGCGGCATGCACGCCGTCGGGATAGACACCTGCTCTGTGGACGCCGCCAAAACAGCGGTAAGGTTCTCGTTTCTCTAGATCATGTCGGTGTTAGCCAACATGCTTGCTCTTAACCAAAGTGGTTAAGAGCAAGAACCACATCATTTGAATGTGTAGAAGGTCGTTTTAGCACACGGTACAGACATTAACATCCACCCATCTTTGCAAGCATTACGAGACGTTTTTCAAGCTAGCCTTCTCCGCTGTCGATGTGATATACTGTTGGATAGCCTTGTCTTAGTAATGACCATCTTTGATTGGTAGCAGCCACCGTGTGCCAGCTGGTTGCAAATATTCAACTTTAAGTATGGTCTCTCCTTTGCTTCCCTGTAAAAAAAGCGACGTGGAGAGATATAAGCTTGAGGCTTCTGATCATCTGAATCATCTGTATGTACGATTTCTTCCTCGTTTACATCCAGGCGAAGGGCAGTCACACGACTCTGCTGAACCTGAACATCCCGTTCCTGGAGAACGTGGCGAACCTGGACCAGCTTTTAATCTCCAAGCAGATCTTTTGGTGGCTAGAAACACAGCCTATCAGTTTGGCCAGGCAGTATAGATTTGCCAGACAGTATCCAAAGGACGTCGCATTGGATACTGGCTGGCAAATGGATGTCTGATACTGCAGATCTGATACTGTCTTTGCATCCACTAAAAGATTTATTTTGAGATTACGGTCTGACTATGACCATCTTTGATTGGTAACAATGCAGTGTACTATCTGTATAGCCTGGGTGCCATCCGAATTTTGCTCCGCTACGCTTAATTTTTTGGAGCGTAGTAGAGCAAATCCGGATGGTACTCAGGTACATCTGTATGCTATGTGTATCCTTGTCTTCCTCGCTTTGCTGCAGGCGAAGGGCAGCCACACGACGCTGCTGAACCTGAACATCCCGTTTCTGGAGAACGTGGCGAACCTGGACCAGCTTCCCGCCACCGGCTCCACCGTCTTCGCCCTGCCCGTCAAGATCGGCGGCGGCAGCGGGGCGCCGGCCAGGATCATCGCCGTCATTGATTGGGGCACTAGTGCAGCTGCCAAGGGGCCTGGACCCAGGCTAACGCTTGTCGGTGTTGTCGTCATAGCTTTGGCAACTTTAGTTTTCAACCTTGTTTAAAGCACGTAATTGAGACATGTTACAGTACATGAAATGTCTATAACGAGAATTAAAAGAAAAGTTGACTTGGGGAACAGTGTAATTCTCATGATGTATTTCATCAACCAAATGTCCTTGTCATTTAATTTCATCGCTCTCGTGATGGGGACACTAGTGTACCCACAAAAGGGCCTGGAGCGAGGCTAACGCTTGTCGGCATCATAGCTGTGGTGATTTTAGCTTTCATCGGCGTTTAAAGCACTTTCTTAAATATGATCCGACAGTCCTGAGTCTAAATCCCCCGCTATAAAATTGCAACATGATGTAACCCAAAACTAGTTACCATGGTGACAGACGTCTGGTTCAGGTCATTGACCTTATCGTCTTGGAGAAGAAGAGGAAACAATAATTCGTCGTAGGTCATGCAGGTCGTCGTATGCGACATAGAATTTTCAGGCAGGTTGTAACAGAGCAACGTTTACCAGCGATAGGGATAAATGTTTGAATGATCATAGTTCATAATCAAAATTGATGTTTTGTTACGTTGTAACGTTACAATCATTCTGCTGTATAACAGTACTAGTATGTAACATGCAATGGTTGATTAAACTATCCAAATACATGTATTTCATTATCTTGTCCATCATTATCATATGTAACGTTAACGTTATCATATTATAGTTGACTGTGTCACTACGAAAGTACAATATATACATATTGAGTTTAGTTGGTCAATTTGTATACTCTTACAGCCCTCTCTGAAGCCTGGTATTAAAGGGCTATCGGTGAACGTAAAGAAGTTAGGAGAGAAATTTGAAATGTCTTCAAATTTTTCTCGTTATAACTTCTTACGTTCACCGATAGCCTCTATCAGAAATTGACCAATTAAAGAAGGCGAGAAATGTGAAATTCAAATCTTGGCGCGAAAAGTGGGACAGTCTTGAGAGGCCACTGGGTCTACTCTCGAAATAGAAGGTTTTTGTTTATTATTGGCTTGTTTTTAGTTGTTTTTTTTAATCGGGCGTTCCTTTTTGCGCTGGTGAACGTAAGAATTTAGAAAGAGAGAAGTTTGAAATTTAAATCTTGGCGCGAAAAGCCGGCATGTCTTGAGAGGCCACTGGGTCAAAGTTGGAGCGGGGTGTGTACGTGGCAGCGCGGGGCACGCCGGGATAGCCGCCGCCATCTTGGTCCGTGCTCCTTGGCAGCTAGGGAAGACGTGGCGGTGAAAAGACGAGAATGGAGCGACAAAACGAGCTTCTTAGCAAGGCAGAAGACGTCGCAGACCAGGTAAGGAATTACAGCTTCTATCTCCGCCCTTGTATGTCTACTTCAGTGGCCGTGGTTGCGAATAAACCTCCTTGTTCGAAAACGGGAAGTGGCGTCCACTGATTTTCGGGTTTGAATGGAGAACGTCCGCAGTCTTCTTGTTCAACTGTTTAGTCGGAATTGAAGCGAAAAATTAGGTCAACGTGGACATATTTGCTCTAGCAGAATACCTAAGATGTTTTCCCAGTCGTTGTTTGATCTGTTTGGAAACTATTTCGTATCTGACATCTCTGCGACAGACTAGTACAGAAGCACACGTGTCAAAAACCACCAGAATGCGAGAAATATGCAAAATCTAGACGATTTTTCTCTGCATTCTGTTCTTCTATCGTTTACATTTTCTTCAGATATTTTTTTCCAGAAGTAAATTTTACGGAAATTATTGGTAGAATCGCCTTAAGACGTCATGATGTAAATACATACGTGTCCTCAGTAGAGGACCCATGGAATCGGTTCAAAGTTCACTATTTAAATTATTTATCAAGCCATGTGACTTGCCGCAAAGTTACCATATGGACACAATTAAAACGCTTTTTTTGCTGAGAAAAAAAATTCTATCTCTTCCATATGTGTTGTAACATTGTGATATCGTATTTTGGCAGTTTTGGCAGTTTTTTTATTGTTTATTTGCACGGTCTAGCACTTTGTAACCAATCTGTTGTTGTCTGGACTGACTTTGTTTTTTCGTGATTCGACCTAGCAGACGCTTGCAAAGTGGTTTTAAAGTAAACATACAAGTGACGCCTTGCCAAAATGTAGTTGTTTTTCTACGGCTTACGTTGCACTCAAAATCCAGACAACAGGAACTGATAGGAACATCACAGGAAGTTATTACATCACATTGCCCTTGGCAGTTACCGGTATGTTACAGGATCAAAGTGTTAGTCAGATAAACTATCGGAACATTGACAGTATTGTAATTTTAAAGTACAACAATGTTTTCTGCATTGTTACTTACAGACTAACAAAATATGCTAAGGAAGTTTGCTATTACATCACAATTTGCCCTTGGTAGTTATGTCTCAGTATCAAAGTATTAGTCAGATAGAACCATAGATTACCGGGATAATGACTGTATTGTATTCTTTTGTGCACTGTTACTGACTAACAATATACGCTAACTTGCACGACACATGTTTTTCTTTATATTTCAGCACATAAGATTGTTTTCTGTATCTTTTTATTTCAGTTATTGTCCAGAAATTATGCTGTGAAACATGCTGATTGTTTAACTTAACGAGATTTATTTTTTTACAGTAAACAAGCTTTATATACCACAATAAAGTAATCAAGCCCTTTTCAAACAGATCAAGCATGTATATAAAAGGTTAACAAGTTTTCAAACAATGGTGCTGACATAATAGTCGTGTGTAGCTTCATGCTTAACTTCGTTAGTGTTGGTGTTTCAAAAGTGCAAACATCTGGGTCAATGGGGTCTTTAAGTACACATTTGAAACAACTGTAGATAGATAAAGACATCTTTAGCATAATATGTTCGCAAACACCACTAAAATTTTTACAATTTACAGACAGCTTAATGCTTATATCCTAGGAAGTTTAAGACCTCCTTGGAATATCTCAGGGTTCTCACTAGACAGTTTAACCAAACTTTGAGCATAGGGCGTAGGGGCCCCCTACACTGTGATTTGGACGCCCTACACTGTGATTTAGTGCCCTACACTGTCTTTCAACCAGCATAGACTTGGGCTTCCATAAACTGGGTTCTCACCAGTATTTTTTTGCAGCGTAGGGGGCAACATTCTAAAGTCAACATGCATTTTTAAAGATTTCTGAAGTGTCTTCCCCCCAAAAAACACCCTTACGCTGGTTGAAAGACAGTGTAGGGTCCAAATCAGAGCAAAGGGGGCCCCTATCGTATGCTCAAATAGTCTAATGAGAACTATGCTGAGTTTCCTTTGTCTTTCCAGATTCTGCGACACAGCAAGCAAGTGCTGCCACACATCGCGCGTCTGTGCCTGATCTCCACAGGCTCTATACTATATATTATATACTATATACCTGATACATACAGGTACAAAGCAATTACTGCAGATTCGAGCAATATTGATGGAGAGTTTCTCTTCCTTTCCAGATTCTGCGACACAGCAAGCATGTCTTGCCGCACATTGCACGTCTGTGCCTGATCTCTCCAAGCAATGGACCAAGGGTGCTCCTTGGCTACCCAAAATCTGGGCTCCCCTCCCAAAATGTTTTTTTCTAAGTATTTTCTCTAAGTATTTTCATGAAAATTGCCTTTTTTTGGTGACATCAACTGATTTGGAAGCACCTCTCCCCTAAAAATTTCTGGTGAGACCCCTGATATGCTACAGGTGTATTTCATTGTCTTTCTACAATTGCATATCTGGTGATAAAAATGTGGGGCATATTTCTTTCCAGATTCTGCGACATAGCAAGCATGTCCTTCCTCACATCGCACGTCTGTGCCTGATCTCCACCTTCCTGGAGGACGGCATTCGCATGTGGTTCCAGTGGAACGAGCAGAGGGACTACATCGAGGCCACCTGGGGCTGCGGTTACTTCCTCGCTTCCCTCTTCGTCTTCATCAACCTGGTGGGACAGGTGGGAGGGTGTGTGATGATCCTCAGCAGACAGAAGGTGCAGTGGGCCTGCGGACTCCTGTCTGCCATCATTGCCCTACAGGTGGGACTACTACACTATGACTAGACATTCATTGTCTTATTAACTTCCTAGCGCTTAGTCACAGGTGCAGATGCAGGGCGCAAAATCCTTTTATTTGGTGACACCTCACCAAAACTCGGCGAGGGGTGAACAGAGACATTATCTTACTTCCTACTTACATCATGTATACAGGATACAGTACTTAAAGTTTCAAGTATTCAGATTTAAGTTGCTGGTAGCAGATACATGTAGGTTATGAATGCATGATTGAAGGTTGGGTTTACAAATCAGAAGTTATGTGTGGAGCATGTGTGTGTATGTGTCTGTCTGTAGGTGAGAGAGAGCAGTATGAATAAGTGTAAAATTACATGCATTACATGCATTGTATAACAGATATGAAGCAAATATAGGGATTGCAGACTCAAGCAGAAATGACGCATTGTCCATGGTACACACATACACCTAATTGTTGTGTTATAAAAAAGACTATAAGTGATTGACTTGTGTTATGATACCATGTGTACTAAGAATTGGTATGATGCAGCCAATTCTCAGGCCCAAAACATGGATCTTTACACCATATTATCTCTGACTTATACATGTACAATCTTTATCACAGGGACAAATCATACAGAATTATCAAATGTTAATCGTATTTTATGCAGTTAAAAGATCTTAGCCTAACTGGTCAGTTAAAAAGAATAATGAACATTTAATCATATTGAAATAAAGCTTTTTTTACTCCAGTCTTTACTTTATGCTGTATTAATAATATACATTGCCACTTTCCTACTAATACTCCGACTACCATGTGTTGGTTTGTGTGATCCTTGAAGTTGAAGACATAGGCTAGATGAGGATAAAGAATACACAGAATTCCTAGAAACTTGACAATAAATCTCTTTGCTGTTTCATACCCAGATGTACATATATATATTTTTGCCGATGTCTTCCATATAGTTAACAGCCACCTACTCCAATGCGCAGTCCTATGTTTTTATTTAGCAATCTCTCTCGGCGGAGACTTGAAACAGAAAGTATCTTGCCTTCTTCCAGCTCTCCCTTTTTACAGTTTTTTTTTGTGCGGGATGCGAAGGTTTTCTTGTGGTGGTGTTTTTGGCGGACAGGCACCTGCAGCTCTGTGTTTTCTCCTTGCAGGTCCTCATGTATAACCTGTTATCCGAGTTTGACTACATCTTCAGGTAAGACACAACTTTGAATATGACTTTACTATGTCCTTGTACAGGGTTCTAGCTAGTGCAAAGTAGCGTAGGGGCCCCCTATTCTATAATTTTGACCCCCTACGCTATAATTTTGGCCCCCTATGCTAAATTTCCCCCCTATGCTAATTTTTAATACAGCATAGGGGCATTGTGACTGTATTTGTTGAAGAATGCCGATCAAATGTGAAAATCAAATGTGAAAAATCAAGGATACATTGTACATACCTTAGAAATAACATTTTTTCCCTTTGGGTATCCCTCAAATGACCTCTTTTTAAGCTCCCTCATCATGCGGCTAGTGCCACTACGCTAAAATTAAATCCTAGCTAGAACCCTGTTGTACTAGTTTTCGTAGCATACAATATACACAAATTATACATGTAGCTAGTTTCCTTTAACTAAATCATAGCATACACATATTGTACAGTGGCAAATTTTGCTGTTGTGGCATTTGCTACTTTCAGTTCTATTTACATTTTGTAATGCAAGTGTTTTGTTAGCTGATGTTTCAGTGACTGTCACCTTTCTCAGAGCGTCAGAGCATATCTGACTGGTTTACATTGTGTTTGGGATTGCATCTTTGCCGCACAATGTGAACCAGTCAGAATTGCCCTGAGGAAGGTGACAGACGGTCACTGAAACAAAACACATGCTTGTCTTAATCTTAATTTAGTCAGTTACCGACCTGATGAAACTATTCATACATCATAATATTCTATATCTGTATAGCCAGTATAACCGCCCTTTGGTGTAAAACAACAGCTTTGGAACCTGTATCTGTATAGCGAGTATAACCACAGTCATGATGTGTTGAGCGTGTTAGAACAGGGCTTTCCCTCTTCTCCCCCCAACAGGCAGCTGGCTCTAGCGGGCGCCATCATCCTCCTTCTAGCAGAGTGCTTCGCCGAGACCAAGCCCCTGCTCGCGGGCGTGCCAACCTCTGAGGAGGAAGACATGAAGAAGCCGAAGACGTACCTCCAACTTGTCGGGCGCATCACCGTTCCCCTGATGTTCCTTCCCCTGGTCCAGTTCGGGAAGGGGTACTTCCACATCCTGCAGAATCTTGTAGGTTTTGCCCTGATGGTGCTTGTGATGATCGGCTACAAGACGAAGCATGCGGCGGTGATCCTGTGCCTGCAGCTGTTCGTCCTGAACGTGTACCTCCACCCCTGGTGGATGCATCGGTGGGGGAGCGCCATGCAGGACTACCTCAAGTACGACTTCTTCCAGACGCTGTCCGTCATCGGCGGCGTGCTCATGGTCGTAGTCATGGGCCCGGGGAGTCTCAGTCTTGACGAGCGGAAGAAATATGAGTAACACGAGAACACACGTACATGTACAAGGCTGGAAATACTGGGTAACTAACATGAAATGCTGGGTACATATGCACGTTGGTGTAGGTAAAATGATGATGATGATGGTGTAGGTAAAATTGGAGCTGTGAACTGAAACCATTGCCATCATTTATTTCATACTTCAGAAACATAGATTATATAGCCAATATAGCTAATATTATTAGGATGCACACACATGTATATAAACCCAGTACATGGGCCCGGGGAGTCTCAGTCGCGACGAGCGCAAGAAATACGAGTAACTAACACAAAAACATGCGTATGTGCTAGTACAGGGCTTGAAATACTAGACTGGCTACCAAACCTATTATAGCTCCTGAGCCCTAGGTATACGTCCTCTCCGCAAATAGGATGTAGGACCTTGAAGCTACAATAAGTTTGGTAACCAGGCTATCGAAACACCCTTTTCTGCATACCTGCATTGAAAATTGCCTACTCCAGACAAATTTAGAAAATATGGATCATACTAAGACTGTTCAGAAACCATTGCCATTACAGTATTTCTTTTACACTTCATATGTGGTGACAGCCAGTCTAGCTAATAAAACAAACAAAAAAGTCCACCTACATTGTACGCCTATATCTGTATATAAACCCAGTACATTGGCAGAAATATCTGCACAGCTCCAATGTTGCCTGCACCAAATTATGCAGGTGGTATTTCCAGCCCTGTACTGTAGTAGGAGTTTTGAAACTGCCAAGCCTTCCCTACATCTGATATGTATTTGTAGTGACTGATGGCAAGAACTTATCAGAGAGAAAAGCATCCTGTGCTCTGCCCTACTTGTTATGGATATAGTATCACAGGTCTGAACTAAGATACAGTAGGCACGTCGGCAGAACATACTGCGCCTGCGCAGAACCCTGTATTTTCGCGTTTTTGGTCAACGTTGCATCAGAATTTTGCCTGTTGCAGAGGATAGTCTTTCCGACATTTGGAAACTACTGTCGAAATGCTAACCTTATATGAGCGAATACAACCTTATATGAGACATTCTGCCGAAATGCTATGTACAATACAATACGGGTTTCGCGCAGGTGCAGTACATTCTGCCGACGTGCTGATACAGTATTGCCTTTGCTAGACTATGTATATTAAGAACTGCTGCTGTCTGATAGCTAATATTGTAGGACTTTATATGGGTAGAGTAAGGACTAAACAGTATAAGGTGGGGGTTGGGGAAGAAATGTCATCAGGCATGGTGTACTGTAAGGCTTCATTGGTATTGTTAGAGAGTTGCAGCCATTCCTAAAAGATCTTTTACTGTGAAATGCTGTGGTTCACAAGTTATTACATGTTATAATCATGTGGCATGAAATACGCATTCCTCTACTTTCTGTCAGATTGTGAAACAAACATAATTGGGAAAAAAAGCACCTACGTAATTTGAATATCTTCTCAATCAACATTAGTATGGTGTGCCATCTTCCTTCACACTTACTATAACTTGGGAAAAATTTGCTTCAGCACCAAGAAATGTGTGCCAAGTTGCTGTGGCTTATCAAACCTTCTGCAGCATTTAACAAGTTATTTGACAATTGTGTGTAGAAACAGATTGATGCCTTGTAGGTTAAGTTTGGCACCAAGCTTAAATAACTTTCCAATCATGGTGATGTGTTAATTTTCATTGATGAAAGTTGTGGTCCTGAGGATCAATGTGATACATGTACTAAGCTTCTCTTGTTCACAGCAAAGTAAGAGTACTGTTTCAACAAGTGTATGATGCTCTGAATGCTGCATACTGGATATACATGTACTGCCAATATGTCCATCGAAGTCACAACACTTACAAACACTTATTCTCTTAGAAATAAGCTTATGCTGTATGATCTATTCCAGCACAGTATCATTTCTAGCACAGAATAACAAATAAGATGTTTCATGCGTATGGAGTTGTATTTTTAACATGCATTTGAGGTAGCTTGAAAGGCATTTCCATAATCTGTTAAAACAGTTGAAGGGAAAGACAACATTGACTGGATATGTTGCATTTAATACCTATTTTCATTTTTTTTTACAGTTTCCTAGCTAAAGTTTATGCAGAAAATCTTGTCATTTTGTATAATGGAGCTGATGTTAATTTATTTTTTTTTTACACAGGTTATTTTTGCTATTCCACTCCCCCCTATCCCTTTACTGTACAAACTTCATTTTTCGCAAAAGTCACAAGTCACAAAAAGTAGAAATATATTCATGGCTCTACTTAAACTAAAGTAAAGCGTACTAGTAGCTTTGTCGATGAAGGTTAGACATCCAGGTAATACGATACGCCAAAAAGCAGTTACTCAAGCAACTGGATATGATTTTGGAAATGGTCAAAATCATATCCAGTTGCTTGAGTAACTGCTTTTTGGCCTAGTAGCTTTGTGTGAATATAATCATGTACCCTGGAATTCTTTGTCCATTTGCCATGTTTCCTGTGGATCTAAATAAACTCAAACTCAAACTCCTGTATCCTGTATGTAAGCCATTATTCCAATGCAAGGCTGTGCTGTTTTGAGCAATCTGTAGATACTAGTAGTTAAACGTGAGATGCAGAATAAACATCTTTTGAGTCTTGAAATGAAAGTCTCTTTAGTGTTGAATATGTCTCATTCTTTTATGATGCAGAGGCACATAATATTACATGTACTTCAATGTATACACTATTGGATGCTTGTCTGCATGTGTGCTTCTGATTTTACTTAAACTTGACATTGGGTCGCTAGTGATTTCTCAGTTTTCTAGACGGGAAGCTATATTGCAGGGAGGTAGCAAAATGGTTGTCTCCAAGTATGGGCCGATTTCCTTCCTTTGATAGATTTTGAAATTGCCAAGAAACATTCAGATTCAAATTTAGGTAGCTAGGTTCTCAATAATTGAACTTAATCTTTGATAGATTTTGAAATTGCTGAGAGACATTCAGATTAAATTTATGTGGGTAGTTTCTCAATAATTGAGCTTAATCGTTAATGTTGTGTTTTTCTGTCCTTACAGACTATAGCTTACAGTATCCTGTGGGATATCAACTTCTTAATGAGGTAAGATGACATTACATAAGGTACCATTTTGGCACAACTATAAAATTATCTTTACGTAAAACTGCAACATATCATAGCAATTATCTATGGACCAGAACCACTCATGATATGTCGTTAGTTTAGTTTATTTATTTGCACATGTTTAAAAACAAAAAATTGTATAAACACATACAAAAGAAGACATGCTAGGGGTAATTGATCTTGTGTCCTTTGGAAAGGCACTTTATGCAACTTTCCCCACTTAACTCAAGTGAAAATGAGTATTGTCTGTCCTGTATTTGTTTTTATGTGTGGGACACAACACCAGCAACAGCTGCCTTTGTCCCACATGTATTGTAGTGTTACAATTTTCGTTGAATCAAATCAAAATGATGATCTGATGGCATTTGTAACCCAATATTTTGTTCCCACCAATCCAGGAACCTGGCCCTTGCAGGAGGTCTGCTGCTGCTGTTGGCAGAGAGCAAGGCTGAGGGGCGGAGCCTGTTTGCTGGCGTGCCGACCATGGGAGACAACAACCCCAAGACTTACATGCAGCTGGCTGGGCGCATCCTCCTCATCCTCATGTTCCTCACACTTATACGATTTGGTGCTGTAAGTATAACCTGTACATCCATCCTCACGTTCCTCACACTTACAAAATGTGATTTGGGGCTGTAAGTCATGTTTCTGACACTTATACGATTTGGTGCTGTAAGTATAACCTGTACTTATATCATACCCTATACATCCATCCTCATCTTTCTCACTCTTATACGATTTGGGGCTGTACATATAAGATGTACAGTACAGCTAAACCTGCTAAATCAGGCCACACAGGGGACCAAGGTCCATGTTAAGTGATCTTCTCTCACAAGTAGCCTTGTTGGACAGGTTGCTTAATGGTTGTGCCTATGGAAAAAAATTGGGGACTAGGAGAAGGTGGTAGTTGTGATGTTTTGACCACCAAATGGCTACCTTAAAGAGTTGGCTGCTTGGGCAGGCTTGACTGTACCCCCAGTCTCTCTGAATTGATGATTGTGGATGACATCCTGTGAGCACCCCAAAAGTGATGTGAGTGTGCAAAGAAAAAACTTGGCCTTCAGACAAAGCTGTCTGTTAATCTTTAAATGATTAAATGTATCCTACTGTACTGCAGATTTATTTTGTTTCAACCTTGAACTTGAAACATTCTTAACTCAAAATCTAATCCCTGGGAACATAATACAATTTACCGTGATGATCTTGTATTACCATAATTCCTTCCCTTCTTAACCCAAAATTAGATCTCTTCAAAATAGCTGAATTTACGGTGATGATTTTATATGCCCTCAGGGTTACGTGCAGGCTTTCCAGAACATAGTTGGCCTCTGTCTGATCATCCTGATTGCGGTGGGGTACAAGACCAAGCTCTCAGCCCTGGTCCTGGTCATACAGCTCACCCTGCTCAACTTCTATCTGAACGACTGGTGGAACATCCCAGACTACAAGCCCATGCGCGATTTCCTCAAGTACGACTTCTTCCAGACCATGTCTGTGATTGGTGGACTGTTGCTCGTGGTGGCGCTAGGCCCCGGGGGAGTCAGTGTAGACGAGAGAAAAAAGCAGTGGTAGTAGGACGATTGGAGTTACTCATGTGCCATTGGAGAGAGAGAGAGGGAAAGGCATTTTATCCGACAGTGTCACCTTGTTTTTGTGATTCATTCATTTCCGTGTTCCTAGGAACATAGTACATGTTAGGTTGATGAAGTATATAGTAGAGGGGATTCATTCCTCAAGATAGCCGACATCTTGCACATGCAGTCGTCCCTCAGTAAGACATCTAGAGCCGCATAGTTCCCGTTTAGGACTTTTATTCAGCCTGTCACACAAAGTTCTAAACGGGAACTATGTGGCTCCAGATGTCTTAATGAGGGACGACTGCGTGTGCAAGATGTCGGCTAGCTTGAGGAATGAATCCCCTCTACTATATACTGTTTAGTTGTTGAAGGTTAGACATCCAGGTAAAACAGTATTCAAACTCTACTACTGGAGAAATTACAGAGGTAACTTCTGGACGTTTCGAGTGACGGATAAAGGTCTGAAAGTTCTGTTATTTATCCAGTAGTAGAGTTCGAATTGTCTTTAAACATGTTCTTTGGATTATCTGACAGGGTTATGAAAATGAAAATCACATTCATATAAGGGAATATCAATTAAGAAGCAGTCATGTAGAGTTTTGATAACTTTTTTTTTCTACAAAGAATCAAAGGTATGAGAAGTACCATAGGGGAAAGCTGCTTGATATAAAAGTTTACATCCAACATTGAACATCTTTGTCCCACCCATAAAGAATGTAGGCTAAAGTTATAAAGTGTAACACAGATATACTTCTGATGTGGCTTGAATTTGTGATAGCTTGGTTGCTTGAAAGTCATTGAAATCACATCAGAAATTTGGATCCATGGTAAGAGAATTGAAGCCAACCAATCTAGAGTTGCTTCTCTCAATAGTACTAGTTAACATCAACAAAGTTTTAGAGGTAGAGTTAATATTTGGAACAATATTACATGTGTACAAATTGAAGCATAAGTGTAGGCTTATTATAAAACTCACAGGGCTTTCTCTCTAAGACTTGTACATGTAATTCTTGCAAAAAAAAAGTACTTGTACATTTAGGTAAAAGAAAGTAGCAGACACAAGATTAAGAGAAGTATTTTTTGAAATGGCAGTTGATGATAGTTCAAATGTTATTTGACGTATGTACTTGTAAAAGACATGGGTAAGTGTTGGCATTTGTACTACGTACATGTAAGTTATGTAATCCTAGTTGTACAGTAATTACAGTAAGAAGAACAGTATAGTGGCATGATTTTTTGGCAAGCTAAATGGTTATGTATTTCTGCCAGTAGCGTCAGATTTTGTATTCTCCAAGCAGATCTTTTGGTGGGGGTAAGACAGTATCAAATTGGCCAGTCTGTAACCATTTCCCCACCCTTTTGGTGGTTACCTTACCTTAGACCTTAGGTCCTCCTGTGCCTACAGGCACATTGGGCAGCAAGTTTCCATCTGGGTCGAGTAGCTGCTGCCTCCTCAGCCTCTTCCCAGGCGATGTTGGCCCTCTTGAGGTCCTCCTGAAAGGTTCTTCGCCAGGTGTTTTTTGGCCGACCTCTCTTCCTTCTGCCCCCTGGTGGCACCCAGGTGGTTAGGTGGATACAGACTGGCCAATCTGATACTGTCTTACCCCCAGCAAAAGATCTGCTTGGAGATTACAGATTTTGCAGACGTGTAACTGCCCACCTGTATTTCTCACAGTATGTTTAAATCATGATCTGTATTTGTCAACTGCTTACTTGACTGTATACTGTGTTCGCTTGTCCATGACAAAATGTATTGCGTGTCGTAGCTACTTTCTATCCTCCATAACACGCAAAAAAACTGGGGGTCTTCGAGGTCTTTGGAATCTTTTATGTGCTAGTTTCTGATTGCATATAGACAACATAGTCTGCCTGGTTGAATTACCCGTTTTTAGAACTGGGGTAATCAGAAACCAGCCGAAGACCACCGAACCCCCAGTTCTATAAGATTGCTACGGAGGCTAGCTACTTTCAGATAATGAAGCATACTGCAATCATTTCTTATGCCCATCATAAAATGCCCCACAGTAAACTAGCCTGGGTACCATCCTGGTTTATTATGTTAACCGAAGGAAAACATATTGTTTTTGCTCAATTTCCTCCTCTTCTTCTTCTCCAAACAGTGACCCATGACCTGACCAATGACATTACTTGTGGATACCTGTCACCATGGTGACTGGTGTTGGGTTACATACTGTTGCAATTTCATGGTCTGCTCTGCTCTTGTCACAATATACTAGTAGTACATGTATGTGAATGTGTTTGAGTAAGAATTAACAGAGCAGACCATATGCGAAGGTAAACATTATGCATTTGCTTTGCAAATATTACTTTTCTAGTATAATAGTTAACATCTTATCCAACAGTCGTAGCAGACGTAAACTAACCAGGATGGTACCCAGGCTAACTTTAACCATATGTATACACTTGATATGATGCCAGCAGCCCTTTTGAACCAAAAGGTGGAAAGCTTCTGGTAATCATACAGCATTTATTTGGCGTCCAAACTGATGCTAACCTTTAGCACAATGAAGTACCAATTCTCTATTGGTTACGGGGTTAGGCAGCAGTGAGGAGGTTTAAAATACAGTAATAGGCTCTCATCAAATATTGCTAAAATGATTTTAGCCCATTTTACTCTCCAACTTCTCCAGAAACCTTGGTGAAGATGTGATGGTGCTTGTTGGAACCTTAAGTGTGATGTATTTTATTTGTTAATTATCGTGATAACAATATATTCCTGTTCAATGTTCACAACATATCTAGAACGTATCATCCAAACATAAGGCTGTTACTTGAAAAAAACAGTGAGCAAGATGGCAATTCCACAAAAAGTTGCACAGTTGAAACTCTTGATCAGTCTAAAGCCAATGCCCCCCTTACTTTTTGTTCTTTTTTCCTTCCTGCTATTTTGCCCTAGCCTCTACCAGGCACCATGGATCGCTGGAAAAATAGTAGAAATTGGCCGAACTAAAGGAATAATATACCTACGGGTCGCAAATTGGATCTTCTCTGGCCGGCTACCTGTCCTGGTATATTATTCCTTTATTTAGGCCAATTTCTACTATTTTTCCAGCGATCCGCGGTGCCTGGTAGAGGCTAATTTTGCTCACCTATTTTTTCTGCCAACAGCCTGACTGCCAGATTCCATTAGTTGATTGCACATTTGTACTGATATTTATTCATCCATACATATAACTGTTTAACCTGGTCTATTGCTATTTCCACAAAACAAAGACTGTGCAATAATTTGAAGCTTCATGTGTCAAAAGATGAAACAAATTGTGCAGTTCTGACTCTTGGATGGTACAGAAGGGTAGGTTGTGTTTTTGTGATTACATTTATCAAGTAAATCTGCATTTGGTATCCTGTGATAGTCCCGACTCCTTATTTGTGCCATTTTAAAGTTGTCAGTGATCAAATCCTTGTGCTGTTGAGCAAAACGAGTAACTTAAGTGCTTAGTCAGTAAAAAGAGCTTTTTTGTTGATGGGGGGGGGGAGATATTATTCTGATAACATAAGTTCTGGGGAGGTAGGTTTCTTTTATGGTGGCAACATACAAGAAACGAAGTATCGAGAACTGATGCATGAATGCCATCCAAAAAGTACATTATATAAGTCCACCAAAGGTGAGACCCGTACACATGATAATCTCCAAGCAGATCATACGGTGGCAAGGCAGTGTCCATTGGCCATGGTACAATGTACGTTTTCAAGGGTCCCATGTCACACTTAAGGACGCGGGGCACTATGGGTAGCACAGGGCACAACAGCAATGAGAGGTTGGGGTATGGGGTCGTGGAACTCGTGGTGGTGTGGTTGAAAATCCGTTGCCCTGCTTTTCTTAACAAAAAAAAACTTTGGGAAAAGTACCTAAGTAACTGGTTCCTTTCTCAGCACTAGGTGTACAGAGGTGAGGCGGCTTCCGTCCTAGATCTCCAGTGCCGAAGTCATGTCAATACAAAATACAATGGTGTTGAGACAGTGGTGAGGCGGCTTCAGCACTGAAAAAAATCTTTGAATCGGCACTAGAAACTGAGATCTAAGAGTACCTTACACGCTCGAATCCAGTGACGACAAATATTCCATACTGTAACCCGTTACTTTGGTACCTTTGCGGAAGGCAGACACAGAATACATGTACTTCCGGATAGCCTTAGGTCAGTAAAGGATCGAGGTTAAATCCATGGGTCAGTGAAGCTAGACACACCTGCACGGCGGTAGTGACGTCACGGTTTTCCCCAGGTGACACGTAGTTTCACCGACAGGTACAGCACGGAAGAAAGTTGGCTCCAACTCGAGAAGCAATCGCAGTTTTTCTGACGACAATTGGTGAGTAGAACTACAACGTTTGTAGACTTAGTACATGTATTAAGGTGTAGTGCTCGTCATTCTGTATACTTTCCAGGCCAAAAGACCACACGAAAGAAGCTTTGAATATGAAACCTTGGCGGAAGGAAGGAAAATGAAACGAAAAGGGTGACAGAGACAAAACACTGAAAGGCAAGTCGCAGGTTTTACAGTTCCTTTTATAGTTTACTGAACAAAAAGCAGCTGCAGTTGAATGTTTTGGCGTAACCCTGGCGTTATTGTTCTACAGTGAACCAAAAAGAAGCTTTCAAAACCGTATACAATGAGACTTGCATAACCTACGATCCTAGTAAACAATCAGTGTACTTCACTCGACACTACGTTCGTTACTCAACATACTTTTATGTATAGAATTTTTTTCTAAAGGTAGGTATATACTAGTATATCTCCAAATAAAAATGAAGGAAGTGTATAGGAACACATACACCTGAAATATGTACTTTAAGACAGGATGTTTATTTACGCCATTAGTACATTGCAATGGTGACGTATAGAAACTTAGTACGTGACCAGCATACTAAGTGATGCAGCTCTATTGTAACTAAGGCGTACAGGTAATCTGTTGTCAACTTTCTGTGCTGTAAACTGCTGGACAAACAAATGCACACCGGCCGTAGCATAGCCAAGCTAGATCTACATCTGGGGAGTAAATTTTACACAAGGATATTCTACGTTTCTGTAGAACGTCACTGGTTTACAGAAAAGGTTTATATGACCGTAATTTTGATTCCTTGACTGTCTTATTTGATAGGTTCGACGCCCTGACGCTCGCAAGTATGGCTGACAGTGGACCTGCCAACGTCCCCACGCCGGGATTCTTTCACCTCGACTTGTTCATCAAAGACACGAAGGATATTTCTCAGTGGTACGACGAGCTAAAGACGAGGCTGGACCGAGAGACGGGGCCCATGGCAAGTGGCATGACCAACCTGCTAAGCGTCTTTGCGTTCTACAAACCACGCGGTAAAGGGGAAGCCCGAAAACTTTTGGAGGACCTCACTGCAAAGGACGAGACCAATCTCAACGCTATCGCCAACAAACAGTTTATGTACGGCCAACTGATGAGAGCCAAGGATGAGATGACGTGTAGGGATCGACTGCAGGAACTGTTGTCAGACGACTCGGATTATGCCAAGGCAAGAAACGCCCGCTGTTTTGCAGAACAAGCTTATGCCATTGCATTTGAAGTAATAGATCAGAGCAAGGATATGGTTTCAAAGATAAAAGAAGCCATCGGCCTATTCCAACGAGCCTTACGTTTGGCATGCGATACCGAGGCAGTGACCGTGGAAGAAAGTCTTGTTTGGAAATTCTACTTGAGCAAATGTCACTGGCGCCTCGATCAGGTCAAATGGCATGACCAGAAGACGACACCACCCGACAGGTTGGACGATTTACTTGAAGCACAAAGGCTTTTGATCGAGGTAACCCAGTTGGATCCAAGCTGGACACACGGTGGATTTTACATCGCACGGGCATGGGCTCTACTGGGAGGCGTAGAAAGTAAGTGCAGAAGAATTTGCAGAAGAACTTGCGAAATGTACGAAACTCCTGACTATCTCACCAAAGAAATACCTCGCCCAACAACAAGCCACATCGCGATTGGGCCATGGCCAGAGGTCGGTTGCTACGAAAAATCACTGGAAATCAATCCAAATGACAGCGAAGCCTACAGAAGGTTTGGACAAAGCTACATCCGTAGCAAAGATTACGAAAACGCCCTATGTATGCTGAACAAGTCGATTGATATAATGCCTGACGCCATAAGTAATTGGTTTGCGTACCACGCCAGGTCCTCTGCGAATTTTGGCATGTACAATCAACAGGCAAAGCATGCACAAAGAGGAGGAGAAATCCCTTCCAAACACTTGCTACAAAAGGCCAAAGAAGACGCCATGACCTCCTGTGAGGGTGCCATAACACCGTTCAACGTCTACCACCTAGGAAAAGTGTGTCACAGGCTTGCGATTCACCCGGTAACAGACAAGGTAGAGGACCGAGGTGAGTTGGAAGATGCCCTGGACAACTTCGCCCAAGCACTTCAGCTAGAGGACGGTTACACCAACCCCAAAATACATGCGGCCAGGGGGAGGAGCCTAGAAGCTGCTGAAGAGTACGAAAAGGCAGCAGAGTCGTACAAGCGTGCGGTGGAACACGAAAACGCCTTCTATTTCTGGAACTTCGCTGGTGTGCTGACAAACCTACTGAAGCTTCACAGAGCAGTAGACGGCGACGTGGACAGAACTAAACACTACATCGCAGAACTAGCCTTCTGGATCAACGAGGGCTACAAAAAGTACCGTGACATCACATCGGCCCTTCGCTATTGCGTATTCAATTTCGGGTATCAGATGATGCAGGTATGCAGGTACCTCGTCGATCACGACAGCTTCCAGCTCTCCAGGATTTGCCTGAAGTGTTTTCGAGACCACAACAGCAGAACATTTCGCACAGAAGCAGAGTCGATGTTGTCAGAAATACATGGTAAGACAGCGTGTGGTGAGATGGTGACACCTTCAGCACAGTACAGGCCACCAGAAGCACGCGCGAAGCTACCAGTGGCAGTGGACAAGCCGCGCCACTCGCAGGATTTCCAGTACGACTTTTTCGTGTCACACAGCAGCAAGGACGAGGACTGGGTGAACTACGCACTTCTACCGGCGTTGGAGGTGGACCTGCGATTCAAAGGTGTGTAGGTATCTTAACCTAAGGAACTGGTGTGTTACGCCGAAGGGCGGTTATACCGATACAGATACCTAGACGCCAATCATTACAATTTAGCCAAGTAACCAAAGATAGCCACGTAAAAATGTGCTGGGCTAAGGGTATCTGGTCGAATTTTGTAGCTCAACGCTACATGTCAGTTCATGCTTTGTTTTGTTTTTACATGTATAATGGACAAATATCTCTATAAGCCTATTAGCACTGTTGATATGTAACAATTTAACGTTACATGTCAACGCATGTTTTATTGTTTGATTTCTATGCAATGGACACGTATTTCTAAAAGCCTAACAACTGTTGATGTGTAACATGTCTTCCATCCAGGTTGCATAGCTGACCGAGACTTCATAGCGGGGAAAGACGTGTTCGCAAACATCATCGACAGCATCGAGAACAGCTTCAAGACCCTGTTGATCCTGACTCCGGACTTCGTGAACAGTGAGTGGTGCTTGTACGAGACAAAGCACGCCCTGATGGAGAGTCTGAAGGGGAAGACCGGTCGCGTCATCCCCATCATGCTGAAGGAGTGTGACGTGCCGGCTTCCGTGCGAACCATCACTTACCTGGACGTGTCGCACGATGCGATCGGGTCCTACGATTGGCGTAGACTGAAGGAAGCTCTAGAGGCGACGCCTCCAAATTCAGCGTAAGGAAATAATCTTTTTATATATATTATATTACAAGACCGTTTCCATACTTCCAATCCCTGGCTAATATTAGAAAAAGAATCATATCATCTTTCTTATACGGTTTGATCATCCTGTAATTAAACAAATTATATTCTTAACATTACAAAGAAACGAGAAGCCGAACATCTGTATTAGAGTAGTTTTAGAGCTGATGTAGTTAGATTAGTATCAGTATCAAATAAACTACCGAGTGAGCGAAGCGACAACCAGGCGTTATGCTACCGTAAACATTGTGGGAAAGGCGTTGTCACCGTAAACGTTATTGTCATAGAGCCAATTCAAACTGACACATTTTTATAAAGGCAAGGAAGACATGTACACTAGCCTTAAAACAGACCAATTTACTTAAAAAAATGTAAATTGAATCGCAAATAATACAAATCTGTATCCTCACAAATGGCATACAATAGAAACAATCCTCCTTTGGCAAAGGTAAATACAATGTGCATAATTCAAAGAGATACTACGTATACATACAAAGAATGCATTGCAAAAATTGAACATCAGTAGCAGTAGTGAATATGAGAATCTTTGTTCAAAGAATTTTACATGAAACAAGACTGAGTGTTAAATCATGATTAAATGTGTACGTAATGCAACAACTTCACAATATAGTGTCGTGAAAGCAATGCTCTGTCCAAGACATAGTTTTGCTGCCGATGAAATAAAAGAATTTCCGTCATTTAGTCCTTGACGTCCAAAACCAAAACTTCATGACATTTTTAATAACACAGTGCAACCAAAACTGCCACAAAATTATAATGACATTAAAAATTTGTCCCTCAATAGGAGTGAAATAGAAATAGTGCTTCAGGGGGGTAGAATTTGTTGCAGGAGTGCCCAGCATCTTGAATACTCAACATGCTCCAAGCTTTCCAGTATTGTCATTGGTCAAAAATTTCAAATGTAACATACCAGTAGTCATTGAAGCACAATGAATGTACAAATGGCACTGTTAGCATGTGCATTGTAAACAATACGAATATGGCACCAAAAGACCTCAGAAGGTAGATTGCTACTACCATGTAAAACAACTGTTTTGGAATGTGGTATGGGTTTTAGAGACAAAAAAATGACCACAAATTCATGCTAAAGGGACAAAAAACAACTTGATGGTCAAAGAGCCAAAGTTGTCAAATTAGTATCCAACACAGAATTCAACAAAAAATCTCATTTCCATAAGTAAATGAACTTCAAGATTAAACATTGATTCAAATCAGACCCCTAAAAGTGTAATAAATGCTTATTTTTCTTTAACTTCAATC
The DNA here is from genome assembly GCF_001625305.1 of Branchiostoma belcheri. Lineage (NCBI taxonomy): Eukaryota > Metazoa > Chordata > Leptocardii > Amphioxiformes > Branchiostomatidae > Branchiostoma > Branchiostoma belcheri. Next base: position 218,451 of record NW_017804353.1, read on the forward strand.
TCAGAACAATCCTTTCCCAGTACTATAACAGTTTCTCAAAACACAATAAATCTCAAACTGTTAAAAAATCCATTCAGTGCTTGCTTATACTGCTAAATACTGCAATCTTACATTTGTATGATAGTCCAACAACTTCAACTGCATATAAATTTTGATGTCCGACAATTCATTTGGGTAGAAAAGTAGTTTGAACTTTCTGCATGACTATGAGATTTGTAATTGCATGTACACTTCTTAAATGAAATCATATGCAAGTGCTTAAATAGATTAGAATTCTAGAATATCATTGGCTAACTTAATTCAACTTACTGTATAACAGTTAACGTTAGATGTTGAACAATAAAAAACTTGGCTATATTGTCATGACAGTTTTTCACTGCACATTTATATGTATTTCCACATGTACATTTATATTACAGTGATAGCATATGTAATCTACCATGTCAAGAAATTCATGTTCCTCAGAAATACATGTACAATGTATGTAAAAGGTTCAATAAAATATCTAAATGTTCTCCACAATACTATCATGAAAGTTCATCTGTGTTGGTAGTTACATGTTTAGAGTTAAAACGTTTGGTCCAACACAAAAAATTCTCTCACCCAGAGCTTTCAACCAGTCACTCTGGTCTTCCTCAGTAGACTGACCCAGTGAAGCTTGTCACCTGGCTTCTTTGAAGTGTGACGTCAACACTGGGTCAAAGCTCTAGGTGAGAGAATTTTTGGCGACGTCTCAGGGAGGAGCCTAATGGTACAGTATTGTGTGCAGTTTGCAAGAATTCTAGGAATTGTGCAGGCATTTTGTCCACAGGTATGCCGAATGTCCACAGGCATTTTTCTGACCCACATCTATGCCCACATTCCTGAAACCCTTGGGAAGACCTCTCTGCCCCAGATGGCCCTACTTTCTGTGACCCCGGGACTCGTTCACTATACACTCAGGGGAAGATACTAGTAGCACTGTATCTGTCTAGACTTAACAGGTACCAAGGCTTCCTCAAAATCATGAAATGATGGCAGTGCCATGCAAACAATAACCCTAACAGCAACCACCGTCGCCATGGCAATGTATGTTTTTATTGCCAGTCTTGTTTGTGTTGGACCAAAAGTTCTCCACAATGTTTGTCACAAATGATGTCAAAATACTCCAAAAGTGACACAGTTTCTAGTCCGACATGGATGGGTCCAGGACTTTCAGGGCTCCACCAATCAGGTGCAAGCTGCCGGTGATGAGCACCTGGATGTGGACTGCCTCATCCAATGAGGAGTGAGGATGGCACTGCGTAGAGTTCGACCTTGACAGCTCCTTGTCCTTTCCGTGCTGTACCCAGGAAAGAGCGTCACTGATACAGGGGAAGACGCGCGCTTTGGGGGAGTCTAATTTTTCTTCTGATCTTCCTTCCTCTCTGCTATTCCCTGCTACAATAGTACTATCTGTGCAGTAGTATTTCGATGGTACAGATCCGCTTGCCCCGACTTGCACCCTCTTGATTGGCCCGTTTGAGGTACAACATGCCTTCTCTACATAATCCACCTGTAAACCGTCGCCTGATTGGTTGTCCACGGGACTCCTGGTTTGTAAGGGCACTTCTGATTGGACGGCGTCCTGTTGGTGTAGCTCCTCCCAGAGAGTCTTCTCCACCATACATCTTGAGAGCTGTGTCTCGTTGGTGACTGTGTAGTTGGTTTGATCTGAGAATAAAGAGACAAGAAGACAGCTATATATAACTACATTGGGAGGCAAATATAGAAAGAAAGAAAATATAAATGAACAGCTTTATAGTTCTCAAAGTAGCCTTTATCCTATGCCTGAAGCTGGAAAGTTTTTGGACCACCGCAGTAGGGGATGCATTTATGGATGCTCACATAGAAGGAATTTCAGGAATATTTCCGAACCAAGCTTAATAAAGCCCAATACTAAAAGCAGAGTCCTCCTGAAGTATTGAAAAACTAAAAAGCACTGGCTGCCCCAACGGCTGCCCCAGCTATGGGAGAGAGAGAGTGAGTGAGTGAGTGAGTGAGTGAGTGAGTGAGTGAGTGAGTGAGTGAGTGAGTGAGTGAGTGAGTGAGTAGTAGCAGTAGCTGACATATTTAAGTAGCATCAAGATTTTCACACAGCCCTGTACTGTTAATCATCTCTTACATGTAAGTGTGTTTGCTTATTTGCTTTTTAAATCACCTGCTGATGCTCCTACGTCCAGGTATGCGATATTGGGGCTGAACACGGCACAGTCAAACTGGCAGGGCTGTAGGACACAAAAACAGCAACATCATAGAGTGAAGAAAATTTGACAAAGCACAAGTCCTTCATGTACATGTACGAATGTAGATACTCTCTAACAAGTCAGGCTTTCTTTGTTTGGTGGCAGGTTCTTTTATGTGCTTGAGATGTGGCTCTCCCTCGGTTTTATGTCTCATCTAAGAGGATGCCCCTAACTAAAACTAGGTACTGGTACTACAATATACAACTTCAGTCAAGCTTGATAGGTTTCACTTGTTTTAAAGCTGTACTGTATGAGATAGATCACTAGAGATCACCAATTTAGTCTTAAAAAAAATAAAGTAAAAAAAGAAGATAATCCCAACCTAGCGACCTTAATTTTTTCTGGACTGAAACGGAAAACACAACATTTCCAAGGCGTAGGCCTTCTAGAGCACTTTTCAAGCTACATGTATTTGCAGCTGAGCACAGTGGTGCGACCTACCATGAGAAGCTTGAGCAGAGACAGGGGATTCCTGTCCCCCGTCACATTAAACAGCAGAACCCTCGCCACCGGCCCGGCGATCGTCTTTTCCTCCGTCAGGGCTGTCTCACGGAACCACTTCACACACACCTGGACGCAGAAGAATGAAGAAGAAGAACTTGATTGCACAACAGATGTAACGGGTAAAACCTATGACACAAATATATCTACATAGTTGGTGTATAAATGAATGAATGAACTTTATTGCTCAACAATTATACATGGTACAATGTGTGGCAGTAAGACAACAATACTACAAAACTAAATTAGCGATCATCTATTTCATGAAATAAAAATATTTAAGATGAATTTCACTTTGTTATGACTTGTCCAACTTATAAAAAATATAGATACAGGTACAGACTATTACTACCAAGACAAAGTTCACCCTATCTGGTACACAGAACGATACTTTCCTTATATGTTGTTTGTGTCCAACTCCCATATCTGCCTACGTAGGTCAATTTCTGTATACCTTATTCCATAAGCGAGACAAAACCATCAATACATGACCATATTGAAACTCACTTATTATTATTATCAATAGTAGTTTGTTGTAATAATTGTAAGATAGTCAATATTTAAAACCATTTCACACACACCTGAACACTCCTCTGTGTGTGCGCTCCGTCGAGGTAGTACGTCACGTTGCCCCTCTTCAGTGTCTGGCTACGTCCCGGCCACAGGCACGACTCAACACCTGGGAGAATAAAAATGAAGGAATAAGAAAAAAATGTTGGTCTCTGTTGGGATCAAAGCATTCTTGTGTTGATGTTCAGAAAAACAAAACTGGGGTATACGTACAGGATATTGAAGTTTTTTTTTACACAACTAGTGGAATGAAACATAAAGCAATAAGAAAAAACGTTGGTCTTTGTTGGGACCGAAATATTCTTGTGTTGTGTGGAAGTTTCCTAACAGAAAAACAAAACTTTTGCTTATTAAATAAAATGATTCCTAAACATTTTACTTTGTGTTGCCTACAGGTTACCTCTCAATAAAAATATATTCTTTACTAGCTTTTGTGTAAGTACGTGGACATGCTACAAATTTTATGCAATTCAAAGCTTATGCAGAAACTTAACTGATTTCATATACAGAAAACATGCCAGCCATAAAATCACTACAAGCAATATAATCTCCCAAAGGCCTATATGAAAAGATACCTAAGTTAAAGGTTAAGAGGAGATCTTTAGAAAAAGAATCTTTTTTAAAATCAATGATAAGTAATGATATATAGGTAAAGCTTTTAAAATAAAGCCTTTTTCCAACTGCCTCTGATAGGTCCAAAACACCCTTAAAAACTACAGCAACAGTGATCACTGAGCAGGTTAAAAAAAAATTTGAATGATGAACATTACATAGTATTAGAATGCTTTAAAGCAACCGTAAAAGAAACTGCACAGAAGCAAGAGGCATACATTTCCCTGCCAAACCTTGAGCAAAACGCTCAGTGATGGCAAACGGCTGCGCTGTGGGGACGATGTCGGTTTTGTCCTCCTCATTTGCGGGGCTGCTGGCTCCCTCACTACTACTCGTGGCCTCCAGCTCCCCATTGGCTACTGGGATTAAAAAGAGAAAGTTATCAAGTTAACATTGGTAACATTACAAAATCCAAACACAAATTTTGCCTCTTTAGTTTGTTGTGAATTTATGAGTCACATAACCTCTTATGGTGACCACAAGTCAAATATAACAAAGTATAAACTATATACATTGTAATTAAATTTTACATTGGAACTTCTTACTGGCTATGCGCCACTTTTAAACTTTCTACCTGCATCCCTTTTTCTATAGTCCTTGAGCCACACAGGCCACTACAGCAGGGGGCTAGTCCTGTATACTTTTTTTCAAGTCTTGACCCAACAGGGGATTGAACCCCAACCTTCCGAATGCATTTGCAAACACTCTTTTTCCTAGGCCATTGCACAGGACTTACTGCTGTCTACTTCTTGAGTCTCAGCCCTCCTCTGTAGCCAGGTGTGGCAGAGGTGGAGGGCCAGGGTGGCGTTGATACGCTGGCCCTCCAGTAGTGTCTACTATTGTTCTGTTCTTGGCACAAACTAGCCAGGGTTTGAGCCCCAAACTTCAACATATACAAGGCAAAATCTCCTAGGCCATTGTACAGGACTTACTGCTGTCTATTTCTTGAGTCTCTGCCCTCTTCTGTAGCCAGGTGTGGCAGAGTTGGAGGGCCAGCGTAGAGTAGGGTGCTAACATGCTTAACTTAAATACTCCTAATGCTCCTACTTCCTCACAAGTGCTAGGCAGTGCAGAGAAATAGTGCATACTTTTTTTCAAGTCTTGACCCAACAAGGGATTGAACCCAATCCCAACCTTCCGAATGCATTTGCAAACACTCTTTTTTCCTAGGCCATAGCACAGGACTTACTGCTGTCCAATTCCTGTATATTTGAAAGTTTGGGGGTTCAAATTCTAGGATTTGAGCCCCCAAACTTTCAAATATACATGGCAAAATCTCCGAGGCTATAGCACAGGACTTACTGCTGTCTAGTTCCTGCATTTCCGCCCTCCTCTGTAGCCATGTGTGGCAGAGTTGTAGGGCCAGGGTGGCGTTGATGCGCTGGTGATCACCAGGCAGGCCCAGCTTAGCCTCACGTCCCTCCCAGTCATACATGTCCAGACTGGGACTCAGGTGCAGGGGGGCCTACAGGAAAACACACAACACAGAACATTTCAGTCAAGTTTATTGAGATTCACAGTTAAATTGTAGCTACAAATGTGTTCTTTCTGTGGTTCTTATTGCAGAATATGCACATGTACTACCTTACCTTACCTTACTTCACCTTAGTTCCTCTTGTGTCACAACGCTACATAACACACTAAAAGTTATATAGAATATGATGTTACATGTAACGTTACAGAACGATTACAGAAGAAATCATAAAAGATAAGTCTTAAGAGGGTAAATATGCCAATATACATGTACCACATACAATGTACCAATATAAGACATACCAATGTTGCATGTGCCTTACAATTTCAAACCATTCCACGTATGAGACATTCTGTATATTTCACAGGTCAAATTAGTATGGCAGAAGTAGAAAATATAATTCTGATTTTATACCTTGACTTCTTTGGCCTGGTTGGCTATGACTTCTATAGCTCCTTCGGGCTGTTCCACTGTGAAAGCGGGGATGCCAGTCTACCAGGAAAAAGGAGTTAGATTATAGATCATGTGCATGTGTCCTGTTACAATGTGCATATTAAATAGTTGCATTTTACAGTCTTATACATGTACCACTGGAAACAAATGTTACAATATGTTATTAATAATAGAAACTTTATTTGCAAAATCATACCTGAGGGCTAATTGCATGTACAGTGTCAAAGATAGTAAAGTACATTGTACTAGTAACAGAGAACATACAATGTATAACTACTGTTTGCTCAAATTATACTAGTACTACTACTAGTACTACTCCTACTGCCTTTTCTATTATGAGGTCTGACCTCTTTGAAGGCAGCCCCACATTCTGCATAATGAGTGTGTTTTGTGGTTAATTATTATGCATGAAAGCTTGAACAAAGTTTGGTGTGTTCAAAGATCAAGGTGAGGTGTCTTGATAAAGCACTGGGTAATCTAGCATGAACCATCTGGCCATTGTTTTTATATTTGTTTATGTATGTTCTTGAAGAGAGAGCTTTTATAAGCATTCTTGTACGATCTTGCCAGTGTGGACCTGCTGGACAGAGCTGCTTGGAAACATGGTCTGAAGACTACATGTAGCTGACTGCTGTCCACCAATGTTTTAGGGACCTCCCAGCAGTATAATCAAAGACTGGATACTACTATTCTTGCTTTTTTCCCAATCTTTTTCAAACAAATGTGAACTTGTGAAGGAATACATAATTTAAACAAACAGTACCTTGATGATGCCAGCCTTATGCCAAGCGATCTTGTCTATAGTGTCCCCCAGAAGAGGTAAATGGTCCAGACCCAGAGAAGTGATTCCACAAACAACTGGGGACCTGAAACAGACAGGGACAACGTTTGGAATGTGATCAATAGTTTCCAAACTAATCTTTTGGTAGCTGCAAGAAGTAACAAACTGACAAGATATTAAAAAATAGACAAGGCAGTATCCATTTGCCACCTGAACTTACTTACTTGAAAAAAGAAAGCCTGATAAAAATGTCTAATTTATTCTAAATCACATTAGAAATAAGTCAGGGACAGCGCCTAAACCTCTGCTTGGAGATCTAGAGTATGTGAACAATAACAATCTTTATTCTATAACAAAAAACCAAACTACAAATGTATTTATCATTTGTCTACAGTAGAAAGACTTATGCTTAAAAAATCAAGTACAATGTACATGTAAGTTGAAAAGTGCTGGTCGGAAGCATGCTAGTCAAAAGCATGATAATCTTACAAAAACTTGTATTAAATACATGTAATTATTGGAATAACAAAGCTCATTTTAGTCAATAGAAAGTTAGGAATGAATCCATTAAAACAGATCATACCTGACAATATTTGTACAGTCATAGGCCCCACCAATTCCAACTTCTATCACTGCAACATCAACCTGTTTGGGATTGGATAACCATGGTGAGATGTTTTTAAACACGTAAGCATTGTGATTGTGAAGCATTGAGTTGGTTCTTCGGGATAATTACAGACGATTATTCAATCAACTTTCTTTGTACCCTGAACTGCATGTTAAGTTTTACAGTTTTACAGAGTCAAAATAGTCTAAAACCCTGCCTTACTCATGTAGTGTATGTAGTGCAATGGTAGTCACTCTGTCTCTGAACAAAGACATTGGGTTCCATTGGGAGTTTGAATCCATGCAACTGAAAAGGGTCACAGTCCTAAGGACGGGTGTTAAGCCAAGTCCACTGCATTTGTCGCAGTAAGCTACTTAGTGAGATAAACTGGTTACATACAACTTTCATTTTCACCGCATCATTCATTAAAGATCTCAGAAATCTAGAAAATAGTCAAATTTAAAATAAAAAACTCACCTTTTCTTCTATAAAGACATGAAAGGCCATGATGGTGAGGAAGCGGAAATACGCAGGCATGGTGCCGCTGTGGGCATCCTGGGGAAAATTGAAGGAAATGAATATTACAAAAAAAAAGAGAATTTCACCATGCGTATACCAATGTTGTATTGCACTTACACCTAAGCCTTTAACCATCACTCTTACAATGTGATAATTCAGCACAATGACTGAGAAATGCACATTGAAAACATGTATACTAGTATTATGTACATTGATACTTGTATATTTGGCAAACACATCACAAGCCTGTGAAGATAGCGTGTTACACTGAATGGCAGTTATACTGGCTATACAGATACATGCTCTACTGCAGAAAACCTTACCTTAGTCTGTGCCAGTTTGTTGTAGCAGGACCAGAAGTACTTGCTGAAGTCATCGCGGGAGATGGGCTGCCCGTTTATCCTGATCCGCTCACGAACCTGGACTAGATGTGGCGAACTGGACAGTAGGGAAAACAGCAACAGCAACAAACAAAATCAACAACCTGGCAAGTTCATGTTAAGGAGGCTACCAATATCTACATTATAGCCCAGCAGCTGACACTCCAAGATGGGGGCTGATATCGCGTACATTATCATTAAGCTACCATTACTTGAGTCCCTTCACTTCTAGAGAACGTATATGTGACTGAAAATTTGAGGTGAGCAATGGTTTGATCATGCTGAACGAAAGTATTAACTTCATCATAAAACATGGCAAGTTCTTGGGAGGAGCTTAAGTTAACTGTTAAAAGCATAATTTAAGTGAACAAACTCAATTTAAAAGAGATGTCTTACCTATAAAACCCAGTTTTGTAGCCGTGAGCCCTTAGGATACTCTCACACATGGCACATACAGAGCCCTGAAGGGATGGAAAACTCACGGTAAGCAATATATAACACTCAATAAAGGTATACACATCTACACATGTACGTCTATTCATGATATTCAACAGGTACCTTGTCAATATTACTTTTAACATTTTAGACATGTATACTCTGCCAGCTCCAAATCCAATACAGACTGTTGCTCCTTCTATTCTATAATGCCCCAAATGCTGATTCATGTTTCCTGAAATAGCTTCCGAACACAGCTTCATTCTAGTCATGATCCCAGTCAGCCCCACGGACACCTGGGTCCCCACATCCCATCTCCAGCCATAATTCCTTTAGGCTAAAGCTGATACAGTCTGTAACATTCAATTACTGCTAAGGCCACACCAATATAATTTGTTGCTTCTCGGATTTTTTCAGAAAAAAATATGAAGCGACAGGGCGAAATAGAAATAAAAAAAATAAGGCCAAGGCACCCCATGACAGCTGGAAATCTTACAATATGAGCCATGAAGTCAACCTACCAGGATGGTTTAAAATTAAAACAACAGATTTTGAACTTTAAATGTACAGTTGCATCGTTACATTAAAAAACTAGGAAGACATGGACTTTCTTCAACCATAGGGGCCAAAATATGTCTTTCATTGAGCATCTTGCAGTTGCTTCAGAACCTAAAATCTTTTCTTTTTTTTTTGCAAATCAGAAAAAATTGACAGAGCAAATCTGAGAAGCAACAAATTAAATTGGCGTGGCCTAACCCTGTCCCTCTTATCTACATCATACAGTCATGCCAATGTTAGGTAACAACTGGAAATCTATGCCATTCATCTGGCATTGAGGTCTGAGGGTACTAGTAAATCCAACAATGCTGATTAGTATGGGTGCCCATGAACTTGTGACTTAACAAGGTTTTTAATTAGTTTGTGAGTGATTGGTTTCACTTATCTAGTGTCTGGGATAACAATCAGTAACTTTCCCAGAAGGATTTCTGCTACCTTTTAGTTTTAAAGTATATAAAGGCCATAGCAAATTATTTTTGGGTACTGACATTTTAACATCAAAATCAAGAAAGAGGTGAACAAAATGAAAAGGGGGCTGTAGGAAAATTTGAATCTGACTTTTCTGACTTCCATCTGATCTTTTTATCATTCATTACCAGCGCTCGAAATACTAGGTGCATGTGCACCTTAGTGCACCCAAAATTGGAGCTGTGCACCCAATTTTTTTGGCTGGGTGCACCAGTGCACACAAATATTTCATAGGTTTACATATGTATACAAGATATCTAATGTATACTACCGTAGTATACAGTATATTCTTGACATCTAACTGTCAGAAAAACAATTAAGTCTTTGTTGTATAAGATTACTTCATACGGCGCACCCAAAATATTACCTGTGCACCCAATTGTTTGGCTGGGAGTATCAGCACACCTTTTCCCAAAAATTACTTTTGAGTCCTGATTACTACATGCATGTCATGTTACACTTACAGACACTCCTCTCAGACTTGACCTTGATTTTCCAGTTCCACATAATCCATAAATCCTGGAACCAAGAAATTACGCTGAAGTCGCCCTGAGGCTTGTGATCAGAGGAGTGGAAAATTACCGACGGCCAACTTGCCACCATTTTGCAGTGAGCTGTTGCTACAAACTCATCACATTCTGAGCATGTATTGACAATTTCCCTCGCTACTGTACTACTGTACTGTTTCAAATGTGAATTCCTCATTTCTCCTTCTACTGCAAATAGTTATAGCCTCTACCAGGCTTCCAGAGGAGGCTGGAAAGAGAAAAAATTGGCCAAATAGAGAGATAGCTTGCCAGGCGAGTTGGTCTGCTAGAAACTAGTTTGCTGCACAAAATGTACTCTCTTGCGGACCAACTCCCTCGGCATGTTATCTCTCTATTTGGCCAATTTCTACTCTTTCTAGCCGCCTCCCGAAGCCTGGTAGGGGCTAGCAAAGTTAAACGAGTCCCTACAAATTTAATGATTTACAGTAAATGATTCACTCTAGCATAAAGGACGAACGTTCGCACGGTCGCAAAGCGAAACCAGTCTCATGTGTAATTTGACCTTACCTTTCCCTTGGTGCCGCTTACATGGATCACCGACAAACCGTCAATTTCGTCCAACTGAAAAAGTAATTAAGTTAAATCAATTAATACCTGTGACATACAAAGTTAAAAACTATAACGAGATTGTTACTTAGGGGTGAAGCTTGGTACAGGCTCAAGCAGACAGACCAAATTATAATACCTCCATACACATAGTGGCAATAATACAACTGGTCTGGCTTGTACTGGGGAATAGCGATAGAAAATGGGGTATATGATAGAAAGGTCACAATCTTCCCCATCGACCTCTGCTTAGAGAACTCTTAGCCTCTACCAGGCTTCGGGAGGTGGCTGGAAAGGGTAGAAATTGGCCAGAGAGATAACATGCCAGAGGATTTGGTCTGCTAGAGAGTACATTTTGCCGCACCCAAAAATGTACTCTCTAGTTGACCAACTCCCTCGGCATCCCTTGGCCAAATCTCTCTATTTGGTCAATTTCTACTTTCAAGTCGCCTCCCAAAGCTACTCTCCAAGCAGAGCTTGTGGGGGAATGATTGTTAGCTTTTTATATATGTTTTTTTTTTTTTTTTTGTCGCTACCCCCACCAACCCCGTCAGTGGTCGGCAACCTTCTCTGGCTAATGGATACTGCCTGGCCAATTTGATACTGTCTTTTTGCCACCGAAAGTGATCTGCTTGGAGATTATCCCTAAGCATGAGAGGCTACAGAATACTGGCTTGGTGGAAGTGTTCTTACTGTGATCCCCACTCTGTCCATGAAAGCCTGCATCTGAGGGAGGCTGTTGTGAGCGTTCCTCCCCCGCTCCCTGCGAATCCTCTCCAGCGTCTGTGCATTGGTCTGGAGAGTGTTCAACGCCTGAACAGCCTCCTGAGGGAAACAAGGAAAGGACATCAAACATAGTGTATACCTACGATTCAACAACTGGTGCAATGAATGAGGGCTTGCAAGGGGGGGGGTCCCGACAACGCTCTACGCTGAATTCGGAAACCCCTTGATTACGCTTTACGATAAATTCCAAGTGGCTACAATGTATTACGTAGACTTAAAACGCCGAATACGCTCTACGCAAAAGTATTAGAGCGGTCCGTCTACGCTCTACGTAGAATTAAAACGGCCGATTACGCTCTACGGAAAAGGGCTTGCGGGCCCCCATGAATGGCCAAGTGGGTAGAGTCTTTGCTTTGCCGCAGTTCGATCACCAGTCATACCAAAGACTTTAAAAATGGTACATGCTGCTTTTCTCTGCTTAGCACTCAGCATTTCAGAAAGAGTATGAGAGTTAAACACACACCACTACCAGTGGACTAGCTGTTGTGATTGTACTATTGTGTGGCCCAAGAGCTACTGAACTGGAGATGGGCGTCGCCCTATGCACCATGTGGTGCGAGAAGGACTTTCACTATTTAACTAACAATTCGACTAAGTTTGAGGGGGCTTAATCACACGATGGGGGTGAAAGGGGGTAGCCTGGGGTACTACCATTCTCTGCAATTTCTGCTTCAACAAGCTCAAGGAAGACCCGCCTGTCAGAAAGTGTTACAAATAGCAATCCTGCCTTCCTACATCTGCTTTCCTAGGAAATGAATGAATGAATGAACTTTATTGCTCAACAGTTGTACATGGTACAATGTATGGCATCAATAATGTATGGCATCCCGAAGACGGTATCAAGGTATCAAGGTAATAACAAGGTGATCAATACAGTCTATTCTAATAGGCTACTAGTATTACTACAGGAATATGAACGTAAATGGCGTATGACATGATGTGAGTTAGGCGTTGCTATCTATAGGAAATGCAGCCTAACACATCAACCAGCAAGCTAGGTAATAATTTGTAAGACCCATAAAACTTTGATTGCAGATCAATTACCGAGGGTCGCAATCAAAACAAAATAAAACCCAAATATGCAAGGTGCTTATCGATCCCTCTATAACTTAAGCTCCTTGCCAACATTCTTATGTTATTCACAAACTTATCGTCCTAAATTCTTTGCAGTTTCTGTTCTGCCCTTTTCACTATCAACATCGCCCAAAACTCTAGTGGTAAAACTGTAAAACCCAAACAGTACAGACGATCTATCTCAGCTGTTCCAACCAAATCGATAGTAATGAATGCACAGTAACTTCTTCGCACAGATGTGTTAAATACCTAAACACAACACTGAAAATTGATCCGGTACCATAACGGACTAGTCCATCTCGACTCACCAAGAGAGATATCAGACCTACAAAAGTCTTCTTTAGTTCTACATTCTCGTCTTTGGCTGTTAAAATGAAGCTCACGCCCACACGTACCTCGTAACCCGACCCCGTATCCATGTGGTGATGTCTAGCGGGCGGTATATGCGGTATCGCCGCCGCAACAGGCCCGAAGTTTCCCCGTCCCCGCCCCGATAACACGGTACGTATACAGCCTCGGAGACCCAGCGGCCACGCATGCAGCATTGCCCGCCCTCCTGGCCACCGAACGCCGCGATCCGAGGCTTTCTCGGCGCCCGAGAAGACTGATTTTAGCCTTAAAGAGTTGGAGAAGCAAAAGAAGTGCTCTCGCCGCCAGGTTTCGCGGGAAAGTGGCCGAACCAAGACGCAACCTGCACATTTCATTGCCATTTCTCAGCGATCTCGCGCGCTCTCGCGAGATTATGAAATTAGTCGAGTCCACTCTTTCCGAAGGTGAAAATGACTAAACAAATTGTTTTAATGTCCTAGTTTATAGCCATAAAATTATGTTGTTAAACTGTTTTCCTACGTATTTATAAAATTTTTAGATGGAAAAATACCTGATAATGCCAATTTTAATCCATTTGATGGTAAAATAATGGATGTTTTTAATGTAGATTTCACTTGGTGAAAAATGGACCTGTCCATATTCGGGGACGAAATGCGCATGTTTGCCTGGGAAATTGACATCCACACACCAAAATGGCGACGTCCCTGGGGTTGGACGCGATCAGCCGCAAGCTGAACAAGCTCGAAGCCAGGCTCCGAGAGGAGAACGAATCCAGAAAAAAGGACGACACCCTCTTGTTAGATCTCAACACAGGCAACTCCAGCCCTAGGCAGCAAAAACCCGCCAAGCCAGGTAAGCGAACAACCGATGATGATTCACCTCCAAGTTTTTTTCTCTCTCACCCTCCTCAAAATATCCTCTGATTCTGATCAAAACAAGTCGACTCTTTGTCATTGTAGTACTCTACATATCGACAAAGCCAAAGATACTCTCCCTTTCCTCTTCTTATTCCTTTATAGATCCTGAATTTTTACTAAAGGAAAATACAGAGTCGTGAAATTTAGAAGAAGAAGAAAGCAAAATTAGATGACACACACACACACACACTCAAGATTTGCGGGGGCGGCGGTGGGCATGTTTGGTTCCCGAAGTGACAGAAATTTCCTGGTCATTTCCTGTTTGTCCAACACCTGAGACATAACATTCCCGATCCCTGCCATGTTTCGCGATATTCTCTTACGATAGAAAAAGAGAATTTGTAAACGTCTGCACTGATTTTTTGTGCGATAACACATTAACAGTTGTGATGATAGGAAACTCCATTTCTCTTTGTGCCCTTAGTACAGTCCTTGGGGACAAATCAGAGGATCACATTAAAAAAAGAAATCATTTGCAAACGCACCTGCCCCTAGCCTCTAACACATGTGGTACTTTCGTAGCATTGTTATGTCTACATGCCACTTTTTTTCTTCTTATTCTTTTGTCCTCAAATATTGAAGTGAATTGTCTTTTTCAAGGATTGTTTTTTACACCACAAATATATGGCTCCTTTCTTTATCTTTTTGACACACCAGTACTGTAAGTGAAAGAATTAACAGTATAATAGTCACTGTGATGTCGCACTTATAATATAAAGTAAAATATAAACAGGGAAGGAAGTCCTTGAATGTGTATTCAATATTTTTGGAATCTTGCCAAATTTCCATACACAAAGGAAAGCAGAAGCATTTTAGAGAGTGAAATATCACCACTTCCTTCTTCGTTACTGTCCAGCCCTACAGTGTAGGATTATTCGTTATTGGTAGCCGTTGCACTTTGTTAGTTACTATTGTGACCCGGTACATAAAAAACAATGGTAAAAAAAAAAGATAACCGAGAAGGGAACATAAAACAACTGATTTTATGTGTGCTAAAGACGGGACAAGTGCATTAGTGCGTTACTTCCTCTTTCCACGCTTACAGGAAGTCTACTGATTCCGAGAGGAACAGCGAACGGCACAGCACGACCATCGCCGAGCACGGGGAGTCCCCGCAGAAGTAGAAGAGACCATCTAGAATTTCCTGGCATTCAAGTAACACCTGCGCCAAAAAGTATAGACAGGTGCGGACAACGTTGTGTGTTTGTTTTCGTCAGTGAAGGTTAGACATCCAGGTAATTAGATACAAAAAAAAAGAAGAAAGAAACAGTTACTCATGCAAGCTGATATGATTTTGGAAATGGTCAGATGTTTAAGGTAACATCCATTTATACGTCGATGAAGGTTAGACATCCAGGTACTAGGATACACCCAAAAGCAGTTACTCAAACAACTGGATATGATACATTCCAAAATCATATCCAGTTGCTTGAGTAACTGCTTTTGGGCGCATCCAAGTTATCTTTCGACAGTGACACTGGAGAGTTGTCAGAAAAGCAGGTTTATAACTGATATAAGTGTATAAGGAAATGTGTTTGTTTTCCTTGCATTGTTTGGTTTGATTGTTCTTTTTATAGGTTACTATTGAGAACTAATGTGACAGAAACATCATCAAACAGATCATCAAGTACCTTAGGCTTTTCCAGAATCACGCAAATTTGTGATAAAACAGATATTGTCAGTGTGAAAATACATAAATAGTATATTATATTAAATACTACCAGGCACTGGAATAAACCTTGTGGAACTGAAACTGAAAACCACTGATCCGAGTTCAATTTTGAATGTACATAGTTTGGAAGTAAGTACAATGTATATGCAAGAATGAAAATCAACAATGAAAGGTTAAGTAAAAAAAAACATTCTTCACAAAAGATTTCAATAGAGTGAGTTTTGTGTAAAGTGAAACTGACATGAACATGTATGTTTGAATTTTCTTCCAGTATCGAAGTGGAGAAGAAGTTGCAAGAAATCATGACGTTAACAGGAATTCTTACCCTGAATCAAAAGGTACGATGCACGTTCCTTTCTTTATTCAATAATACTAGATACATTTTTGTACATTTGTACAGTTTGAATTTCTTTACTTCTGCATTCGTTGCTTTTCACTGCGGTGTGATGCATTGCATGAGAAATACCCTCAAATCGTACATATACAGTGCGCTATATAGATGGTAATTTGTATGTGCAACCCATATATATATATATTGGCTCAGAAGGACAAGGATAAATGAGAAGGCACATCTGTGGTTGTACAATGGACTCATCTGAGTGTCCTCGTGTCCCAATTCGACCGTAATTAGTTGTTGTGTATCGGCAGTCATCTCACTAGTATCAGTCAATGAGATAGAGATGAGCAAATATGGGATGACACTTCTAGTCAGGGACATTTTCCAAGGTTGATTACGGTCTGCATGTTTGATTATCTATGGGGGGACATATGCTGGATAAAGCTAGTCTCCACCAGACTCTTTTGCAGGCAAATTGGACCCTCTATGGCCGGCCAACTCCCCTGGCCAGCTACAATCTGTTTAGGCCAATTTCTACTATTAATTCAGCCTGCAAAAGAGTTTGGTGGAAACTAGGAAAAAGTGGTGTTAACCAGCTAGTGGACACTGGATGGATATGTCACTGCTTTGATTCCTGGCTGCACATTGTGTCCTTGGGAAAGGCATGTTCACCCAGGTGTTACTGCAGATGGGTACCTGACTACAGTTGGGAGGAATTCTATTCTATACAATACTGGGCAAAGCCCTATCTAGGGCATCCCACCCATGGTGCACGGCTAGTGTGGCTGGTGAAAATAAAAATATGCATGACAACAAAACAGAACAGAACATAATGTGCTCTGTTTTCCAATCCTCGTTCAAAATCTTTTTACAGTGACAGTTTCTCTCCGTACGGCCAAGCTTTGGAATTTTCTCCCTGACAAGTGTTTCCCACCAACCTACAATCTACAGGCTTTCATGGTAGATTAACATAAAGTAAGATAGATGTTAATACTGGGCTTCAGTTTTTTTAACTTGATATAAAATGATTTTTGCAGAGATATGCAGCTGAGGTGGCTGATCTAGAGGAGCACGGGGAGATTGGCAGCGGTACATGTGGGCAGGTCTGGCAGATGAGCTTCAAGAAGACTGGAGACAAGATGGCAGTCAAGGTAATAGTCTATGCCATCATTTTGTGTACCTAAACCCACAAGCCCAGACCTAAACCTACTGGGCATATACAAAATACAGAAGGGACTTCTCAGTGAACATTTCCCAATGGAAAATGGGCAAAATGTTGTAGTGAGCACAGTACTACTAGGGTTTAGAAGGAAGATATGTTGTTTGGAAGGCATGACTCAGTGAAACTGTGGCCTCATAATTTTTGGACGTAGATATTGATGATGCCCAATGGCAATATTTCCTTCATTTTGCAACGCAAACTTTTGAGTATTGAAGATTTTAGATGGTTTAGAACAAAAAGGGGAATGTCACCGAATGTGACATAATTCATTTGCATGCTATGTGTTAAATGTGTTGTACTCTAACAGAACTTAGCCCTTTCTTGTGGAATAATATGTCTCTTTTTACCTTCTTACCTGCTTTTTTTTCTCAATCTGCAGCAAATGCGTAGATCGGGAAACAAGGAAGAAAACAAGAGAATTTTGATGGACTTGGACGTTATCCTGAAGAGCCATGACTGCCCCTTTATTGTACAGTGTTTCGGTGCGTTCATCACCAAGGTAAATGTATGTTTGTATCCAGTTTTTTGTTTCTTGTTTATGGTGATTATTTTCAGGGTGGCAGGTTTTATGCTTCCATAGTTATTTCCAAATGCTACATTTTTGTAACTAATGCTACATGCTAGGCATGGGGGAAACACTGAAAGGAAGTTAGGATAAAGGTTCTAGAAAAGGTTATCTTTGTCTTCAAATAAGTCTCATGTAATCTAATCTAACTAAGAGTCCTTTTTAGATATATACACAGTGTCACCCTATAATAAATGTAATGGTACGACCACTTGTTAGCTGGCCAATAGAGTGTAAGCACTCATATTCAATGCAAAATGGGGCTGCTGATTGGCTAACTTATTTCTGTATCTGTATAACTGGAATAACCGCCTTTTCGGCGTAACACACCAGCTTCGCAGGCACGCGGTGCGGCGGCAGCTGGCTATATTACACCCATCGACTTGTTACACCTAATCCTTGAATTTCTAACTCTAGACAATGTTTAAAGCTATCTAATGACAATGCCCCTACTGTACTTGGTGACAGTGAGTTCCAGTCTGCAATAGTTCTAGGAAAGAATGAATTCTTGAACGCCTCAATCCTCGGTTGATAACTCTGGTACTTGAAGGCATGACTATTTCTTTTTTATATATTTGTAATCTCTCTCCACAGATGGATGTATGGATATGTATGGAGCTAATGAGCACCTGTATGGAGAAGTTGATGAAGAGATTACAGTCGCCCATTCCTGAGCAGATCCTGGGGAAGATGGGCGTGTCTGTCGTCAAGGCGCTGCACTACCTGAAGGAGAAACATGGAGTCATACACAGAGGTGAGGTCTAGAAAAGATATGCTGTGTTTCCTGTTTCCCAACCGACCCTAGAATTAATTAGAAAACCTGCCGACCCTTGAGTTTTTTGGGGGGTTGACCTCTGCAAGGGACATTTGTTTGGAGCTGATCAACCTTTTCTAGCTGCACTACCTGAAGGAGAAACATGGAGTCATACACAGAGGTAAGGAACATCTTGAAGATGGGAGGAGTTTGTGTTAGTAGTAGTTGAGGAGGAGGGAATGGTATAACCATGTGGAATCTTTGACTTCTTATTTCTAAGAATTCCTTCTCGAGATGTCATAGTCACATGGAATGCCACCCAGTAATGTATAGCTACAAAGTCCTGGATGCCAGAAAGAACTATTTAGTAAAGGGAAGAGTGGCCCCAACTGGAAAAAATGTAGACAGTAGTCTATTGCCCTAGTTCTAACTTTTCCCGGGACTGGGGGAATCCCCCTGGGCCCCCTTCAAAAGCACATACAATAAAAAAAAGGACATCCAACACAAAAATCCTAGCTAGTAAAAGCCTGCTCTAGTCTATTACCGTAGTTGTAACATCCGTCATGATTTTTCCTCAGACGTGAAGCCCTCCAACATCCTGATGGATGAGACGGGCATCTTCAAACTGTGCGACTTCGGCATCAGTGGGCGGCTCGTCGACTCCAAGGCCAAGACAAGAAGCGCAGGATGTGCTGCTTACATGGCGGTAAGTCGATATCATCTACAGTCGAGAAAGGCAGCATCTGATTTATTCGCTTCCATCATGCTCATCAGGGTTGGACAAGTCCCATTGCCCACTTGCCCAGGGCAAGTAAAAGTACTGTTTGGGCAAGTGAATATCCCCCTGAATATCCCCCTAAATTTTTTGGATGCAAATTATGCATTATTTTGACCAAGTTTGAAACAATTATTTTATAAATTAAGCATCCAACATTATAAACTCTATTATAATAAAATAATTTCATTTCTGCTAGTAAAACGCAAAGAAATGCTTCATATTTTGGCAAGTGGATTTTTGAAAACTTGTCCAACCCTGCTCATACATCAACTCCTTTCCATGTCAATCAAGACAAGATCTGAACTGTTTTTGATGGTAGTCCAGACCAAACAAAAAATAGTAGCCCCTAAAAAGGGGCGCACAAAACGATAGATAAACCACTCTACCTTGGAAGAGGTGGACAGTATGATCACTGTGCCAGGTAAGTATCTGAACTGGTTGACAGTTTCGCTGGAGACTACACTCTCCAGTAGAGAGTTCCAGTTGTTCACTGTCCTTGGACTAAACTTCTGTGATCTTGTGCTTGATTTTGCCAGTGGCACTTAAAGCTTAAGGCTATACTCTCTTGTTGATGCGTTCCCTGCCTTTTGAAAGAAAATGTCTGACTGTATATAGTATGTAAGTTGAATATCAGTAACAGTAATCACTAGAGCTGTATACAAACTGTTAAGATTGTCAGGACCTGGTATGACTTCACTGCATTGACCACTGCATCTACATATGTTCTACATTCTCATTGTGTACTCTTAGACTAGTAGTTTGTATTGTTGATTAGACTGTCAGAGTTGTAGTATTCACACTGTGTCTCTTACCTATACATTTACACAGCCTGAGCGGATAGACCCGCCCGACCCCATGAGGCCGGACTATGATATACGTGCAGATGTCTGGAGCCTGGGCATTTCACTGGTGAGTGGAACATTAATGTTAGCAGGTTGGACATGACGTCAGCTAGCTTTAAACAATGTGTAGAGTTAGATGTGCAAAGGCTAGATGCTGCCGTGCTGTGTGCCTGTGAAGCTGGTGTGTTATACTGGCTATACGGATACAGATACAGAAGTGCGTTGGGTTCTTTTACAGATGTGTTACAGTAACTGTTTCAATCTGTTATGCCAAAAACAGTTACTCAAGCAACTGGATAATGATTTTGGAAAGGTAGTGGATGCTATCTGAAACATCTGACCGTTTCCAAAATCATATCCAGTTGCTCGGGTAACTGTTTTTGACATATATCATTACCTGAATAGCTCAATTGGTAGAGTGCTCTGTAACCGGGAGGTCGTGAGTTCAAACCCCGGCCGGGTCATACCAGAGACTTTAAGGTCTCGGACCGGAGTTTTTTTCACGATTTTGGATCCGGCGGACACCCTCAGACCGAAGGGCTATAACTCCGCCAAAAAAAGTACGCCGGGAAATCTCATTACATCAGTCAACGGAGGTTTCCAGCCGGCTTCCGATACAATTTTGGTTATTGTCCGTCGACTCTATAATTTGGGTAGAAACTGTAGTTAAACGTAAATTTTGGATACGAAAAATGTAGTTTTTTTGCAGTTTTTTCAACGGACCTGCTTGGAAAAAACGAATTTTCCCAGGCTAACGGCTTATATGCTGAAATAGCTTACTACTTCCTTTTTCTGAAAAACAGAAAAAAAATATAGGTTGTTGCGATAAGTTTTTCGCAAAATCCGGTGACGCGAACCCCTAGAAATTCCACATAGAACGCAGCTATTTGGGTCATCAGGCGACAAACCGCATCACCCTTGCTCGCGGACTAATACCAAAAACGCTTCGCTGGCCGTCCAACTTCACCGCGCCGAAAAACACTACAATCCCAAGGCTTTTTGATCAATTCAAAACCTAGTTGAAAATCTACAGCGATCGCCGAGCTATGGGGAGCCAAACCTAGCGTGACAACCTCGCAGATCCGGCGATTTACTGCGCACTATTTGGAACCCTGGTCAGAATTAAACTCCGACCCGGAACCTTAAAAATGGTACACACTTCTTTCTCTGCTTAGCACTCAGCTTATATGAGAAAGAGTGTGGGAAGGTCAAACACACAGCACTACCAGCGGACCAGCCCCCTGCTGTAGTGCCTTGCACAACTGTGTGTCGCCCAAGGGCTACGGAAATGGACATGGGCACCAAAACCCTATGCTCTGCATAGAGCACTGGAGACCTTTTTTTACCTGGATGTCTAACTTTCACTGAATCAGATGTTTTGACTCTGTATTTTTTCAGGTTGAGCTGGCTATGGGGTCCTTCCCGTACAAGAACTGTAAAACAGATTTTGAGGTCCTGACGAGGGTTTTACAGGACGATCCCCCCCTCCTCCCTCCTAAACAGGGCTTCTCACTCGACTTCTGTTCATTTGTCCAAAACTGGTGAGTTGGAAAGAAATATGTATGTTCATAGGGTGCAAAAATATGTTTATTTTGTTGAGAAATAGTGTGAGAAATCTTGAGGGCTTCTCACTCGACTTCTGTTAACGTTCATTTGTCCAAAACTGGTGAGTTGGAAAGAACAGTGTCTTTATCAGGGGTCGAAATATGTTCATATTGTGCAAAAATATGTTTATTTCATTGAAAAATACATGTAATGTTATCAACTGAAGATTGATTTTTTTTTCAAATGCTAGTAGTAATCAGGTCTTATTTCTTTCCACAGCTTGACCAAAGACTTCAAGAAGAGACCAAAATACAGGCAACTCTTGGTTAGTAAAACTCAGCTTATTTTTCTTGTTAAGTACAATATTAACTTAGTGACCATCAATGTGTAATTTGTTGACAGTTCACAGAGAAGGTTTTGTTGGAAAAGAAAAATGGGCAGGCTGAAAATGACTGACACTGGCTTATAGTTCTGATTATGTTTACCTTTGTAGAAGGTCTTTGCTCTGTTTCTTCTTCTTCTGTTCCAAACACACAAGGTCAATGACCTGGACCAGACGGCTGTCACCATGGTAACTGGTGCTGTATCAGACACCCCATGGTGTTGGGTTACATTGTGTTGCAAGTTGCAAGATAGAGTTGGATTTAGTGTCACCTAATATGTGAATTTGAGTGAGAATAAACAGAGCAGTAGTTTCTTAGGCTAGACCATGTGAAGGTAAACATTATGCATTTGCTTTGGAAATGTTACTATACTAGTTGTTTATCTGTTTTCAGGAGCACGGTTTTATCAAAAGGTACGAGACCAAGGAGGTCGACGTGGCGGGCTGGTTCACAGACGTCATGGCAACCACCACAAGTCCGAGGCCCGACGCGAAAACCCCCACCAACTGACACACGGCTTCACCGATTGGCTCTGACCAACACCAATCAGCGCTCGTCATTGCAGCTGGGTCCCCGTTTTTCCCCTCAGTGGACTAGTCCATGATTCAGCCCTATGTTGCTGTGGACCACTGAACTGGAAAGAGAGGGTAGGTCAGGATGACTTAAATGTGAATTTTCCCACATTAACACCTGCAATGTGTGGTGTGTACTTGCGAAATGGGCATGGATAATTGTCTTTCCAAGGGCTCATATCGTCCTTTCCTCTTTTTAATGGCAAGGCAAGAAGTCCTGATTGGAAAGACAGAAGAAGAAGAAATATTTTAAGACAGTCGATGCCTCATTAAGTTCAAAAATGACTCGTCTTACCAACAATTCCAAAGCATTTGAATAAAGTGCTGAGAAGGCACTCTGCAAGACTGAAAATGACATAACATTTTTAATGTGTCTTATACTGAAAATACTTTCCAAGAAACCACATCCAAATGTGAAAATGATCACAGAAGAATGTAAACAGCAATGACTTTTTAACTGGCTGTCTTCATGCCTTTATATTAAGATCAGTTCATTGCAATATCAATTTGACGTATTTTCTTTATAAATCGACAATTCCACAGAGAATTTTATTCAAAGACTAAAACCTGAAAAAGGGTATTTTTTTTTACTCTTGAGGAATTGTGATGTTTTATTACATCAAAATGTACATGTTGCCTTTATTCAAAAAGGATGGTACGTGTACATGACCATCAAAACTATTTTATCAAAGCAGCTTTTCTTGTTCAAGTTATCCATCTGGCTTGTCAATTAAATTTCTGCAGCTGAATTTTTTTGCTGGGCCAAATCTAGTCGGTTGCAAAGATCAAAAACATCAAATAAGTTGCAGCTAAGAGTAAATGTGGCTGCTATGAGCAAGGAGACAAGAAAAAAGACTTGTCAAACTTGTTCCAACTTGAAGTTAGGAACAGTTTTGTTTATAGTCACACAGAAAAGGATTTTTTTTTTTCTATGACAATTAAGTTTACCACAAATTTATTTGATAAAATACCTATTAGCTAGTACAGGATTACTCAATTGAGAATAATTTTTTTCGGAATAAACAGAAGTCTTGCCTTTTCTTTCCCAAACTAGCCATATTTTGATCAGGTCAGGAGAAACTGTGAAAATGAAGCGTGGTAGTCGCTGAAGGTTTGAGTTAAAGATTTGTCATAAGAAAGTCCTAAAAGGCAGTTGTGAGTGGTTATCGCAAATACAAAAGGCATGAGAGAGAAAGTTGAAGAAAGGATTGTAGAAGGGAAATTGTATCACATGGGTAGACTATGTTAAAGGTGTTGTTTTCCCCCAAAATGGGTTACACAGTCTACTTGTGACCACTGAAGGTGTTTGAGTGGCAAGCTAAGGTTTTAATAAGAAGGATGTGGAGTGTATGTCATGGTTTTGGAAATTCTTGTGAAAGAAACAGAGCTGTTGTTGTACAGAGTTTTGGAGAATGTGTGCTAGAGAGAAGTGGATTTAGGAAAGATTCACAAAACTTATGTTAGCTACGGTATAATGTAACGTTAGTGTTTTACTTTTAATTATTTTGTTGTTGGAAGTGGGCATGTAATACACTCCTACCTGGCACTTTTTCGACCACAGAAAAAGCAATGAACTATTTTGTACTAAATCCCAACCGGGGCCAAAAGTGTTGATGAAAAGTATCTGTATTATATTTCGGCAATGATTTAGTTCTTGTTTATAAACTCTTGATAGTTTAAAAAATATGTATTATGAAACAAAATATTTTGAATTAAATCCAGCTGGCTTGGGTTTTAATGGTTTTTAATTTATGTCAGAGTTAGTTGCTTTTACAATTGGTATTTGCAAGGGCTTTTGAGATGATTTTTACCCTTTTTTTGCATGCTATATTGAATTGGTAGATCCTTATCAAATATTATCCTCTATTCAGCATTGCACAATCTTTAACAAAACTTTCAAGGTGTAGCCCTTTATTTATGTTATATCTTTGGTCAGATGCCTTCTGGTTTACCTAAAAATAACACAACACATTGAAAAATTTTACAGTCTTGACTTGAAAGTTGAGTGAATACAACAAACAGTGTAAGAAAAACAATTTGATTAAAACTGAAAATTTAGACCAGTTTTTCCCCACTCTTACAAGATAGTTAATAAGCCGTTTCACTGTTTGGCTTGTGCATGCGCAGTGTGATGCGTTGTGGGTAATACTAGTGCTTCAAACGTTGAAGGCCCCAGAGACACAAGCAAAATGCATTTGGACTACTCTCCAAGCAGAGGTTTGGGTTTTGGCTTATATTTGATGTGGTTTTAGGCTTTTTTATCAGTTTTTTTTTCACTGGTATCGTATTTTTATGAGTGCGAAAAAGAAAACCCAATAAACAAGCCTAAAAATACCAAAAATAAGCCAAAACCCAAACCTCTACATGCACAGTCTAAACAGTGAACTGACTTATTACTTCAGACGTTAAGCATTATGTTTTAGATTGCTGATTACTTCTGAACTCTGTGTGAAGAGGAGGCAATACAAATACAGTACCTGTACATGTGTAGTTCCACTTGACGGTTGTCCTTGCTATGTACATGTCTGTTAGACCATTTGTTATAAATGAACAATTGTACATGTATTTAGTACGAGAAAAAAACACATCAATTTTTTGTACCGATAACACCCAACAGCCTTTAGTATAACTTGTTACTTCCCTTTATAGACCGTCCGACTGGACTGCCAATCATTGAAAGGACAAGTTTTTATCATCACAGTTTTTTGTAACAAAAGTTTTGTGGCAGTATTGCGAAGAAGAGCCACCTAGCAACAGAACTGTGAAGTGCACGTAGCTGAAGATGCTGTTAAGTTTAACACCCTGTTCAAAGTGACTGTCTACATGTAGCTTTTCAGTAATGAATGAAGGAATAGACCACATTGACTTGAATTCATGGTTGACACCTGCACATTCATTGGTTTGAAAAAATTATGCCCCTTGCCCGATGCTGTCTATTATAACATGATTTTGAACTAGTAACTCACAAGCTTACTAATGTCCCCGAACAAAAAATACATAAAGAAACATAGGAAAGATAACTCAAAAATGAAGAAAAATTTCAAAAATTCTGAAACAGAAAAACCCAACTCATGAAAAAACAAAAATAAAGAATTTATTCTTTGTTATTCCATGCTTTTTGTACATCTTTCTCTTTATTGTCCTTTATTTTCACATGCCTTTCATTGTTCATAGGATGTCATCCATCAAATAAACTCAGTGTGGCCTAATCCATGTTCAGACATACACAGTACATGTTTAAGTTGTTTGACTGAATGATACTGTTAGTAATTCGTGCCGTAATTTTGTTAATTGTGCTGTATCACACATTATGTTAATATCACGTCCAGGTGGTACATTTGTGTATGATAGTACGTCAGCAAGTTTACCGTCTTTTAAGTAGGAAGTTTGTATCCAATACTGCAAGTCGTGTACTTGAATGTATTTTTCTCAAAATCTGTGTTATTTTACCTGTGGAATTTTTATGAAACTATAGCTTGATGAGGTATAAGATTATGGCACAGGAAAGAGAGCTTCATGTTCAGTTACTGGACACAGTAATTGTATTCCAGTTAAACAATTGTAACCTCTCTATATTAGAGGTATAGACATTTTGGCGAATCCCATTGCATGCTGGGAGATGCAGGGCACTATGGGTAGCGACCTAGACCACATACAAGTTGCCTCCTGTGCTACCCATAATGCCTCGCGTCTCCCATCATGCAATGGTACATCGGTGAAACAGTCCATGGAAAACAGAAAAGATACTCTATGCAAGTACCTTTCTAAGTATGTGTAAAGTCTAGTGTAGATAGTTCTGTTGTTTGTACATCCTGAGTGTAGACTTTTCTGAACATTTCTGCCATCATCTGTTTAAATTGTGGTCATTGTTTGGTCAATAAAGGGAACTAACGAATGCAGTGTTTCCTGCTAATGCATTTTTGTTTTAGGTTTCTTGTAGTAATCTCCAAGCAGATCTTTTGGTGGGGGTAAGACAGTATCGAATTGGCCAGTCTGTAACCTTTGATTGGGGAAATGGTTACAGACTGGCCAATTTGATACTGTCTTACCTCCACCAAAAGATCTGATTGGAGATTATCTTGTAGGTCTTATTACAACTATGTGGTGCACATTTTCAAAAATACTTTTTTGAAGTTCAACAAAGTAGGCGTACAAGTGTACCACAGTTTCTGGATGTATACCAAAATGATGTACATTGTAGTTGTACATATAGTAATCTCTGATTGTTTTAAATTTAATTTAGAGTCGCAAAGACCGATTTTTCATATTGGAGAAAAAGTTACAACTTCTGGTACCGACGTTTTGTGCACTTTCACCTCTGACCTTTCGTCCCACGATCTTTTCCTAGCTTGATTCCCCTGATCATGTAACCAATGTTACGCCTATCTGACTAAATCCATAATCTCATAAATTCTCTTCCTAGTACGGGATTTAGATAGAAGCGATATACGATACAACCACCGTTGTTCTCATTTTGAAAAGGTGAGGCTGTGTTTACCGGTATAATACACAGGTGGTTATGTGTCATAGCATGACCTCCGCACTGTGCACTCACGGAGAATGTCAATATTTGTATTCCCTCTTTCTTGCTCGCTCGCACCGGGTATTTTGTAAGGTAAGGGTATTTACTCTTAAAGGTTGTTCTGTACAGTCCTGGACTTGATGCGTTTCGAGAAAGAGCAGCGAAAACACCTCGTATAGTCAACTGTACGACCTGTGTCCGAAGAACAAATAGGGTAGGGTTGGGTCCTTTCACACCGTGCCTTTCATGTGTTGTGTTGATGTTTGTTGGGAAAATTTACGGTGGTGCTTGACAGTGTTTGTTGTCCAGTATTCTCCCCAGGTGAACCATAGCGTAGGCGGCAACGTTATGTCTCTGCTAGTGCGCGGGTGTGTGACAACACTCATGGAGATCGGAGCTTTTAGTTCAAGTACATGATCATCTGATGAACAACACTTGAAGCTGTCACTGTCAGAGCCATGTGGCTGGCGCTGGTGTGTGCCAGTCTCTGTGCCTGTGTCCAGGGCAGTCTAGCAGCCTCGGCGTTGTCACCCAGGGGCAAGGAAGCCATCGTGTCTTCCCACAACAACTACAGACGAAATGTGTCCCCTTCAGCTGCGAATATGCAACAAATGGTGAGTTTCCTTCTTCTTAGTTGTGCACAACACAACAGCATACCACCGGTGTCGTCATGTGCAATGTTTACCTTCCAAATCACCGCTCGAGAGGCTGTGGTTTTCCTATGTACGTCAAACGGCGGGTCTTTTGCGCTTGGGGAAGGTTGTGATTCCATATGCTGGCTTTTGCTATTTGCTGTAAGCCTTGCAATATCATGTGAGTCACGCTCTTATGGTTTTGAATAACACTTTACTTGCGTAGCTCTTAAGCCCAGAACATGATACGCCTTATTTGAGATCACGAAAGGCGTCTACTGCATTACAACGGATAACGTTGCCCTAGCCTCCATAGCATGCCAAAAACTAGGGGTTTGGGGGGGTCTTCATGGTCTTTGGGATCTTTTACGTGCAATTTTCTGATTGCATATAGACAACATAGCCGGCTGGTTGAATTACCCCCGTTTTTGCTAATCAGCAAACAGCCGAAGACCACCAAACCCCCAGTTCTATAAGCCTGCTACGGAGGATAGCGATGCCCCGGCTAACACTAAAGCTCTGTTACACTATCTCACAACATATGCGCCCAGAATAAACCCATTTTATTCACTTCACTTTGGCTTTATCGATCTTTCAATACAAGACTTATATGTCTAGCCTCCGTAGCAGGCTTATAGAACTGGGGGTTTGGTGCACGGTCTTCGGCTGTTTTCTGATTAGCCCAGTTCTAAAAACGGGGGTAATTCAACCAGGCCGGTTATGTTGTCTATATGCAATCAGAAAATAGCACGTAAAAGATCCCAAAGACCCTGAAGACCCCCAAAACCCCAAGTTTTTGGCATGCTATGGAGGCTATTATATGTCTCTAACAAGGCCTAGATAGACACTAAGGTTACGCGCCAATACACCTGAATACATGCCTCTCTTTGTCCCGTACACACCTACACCGAACTCATAATATTGACCTATTGACCGGCACCTGTGTCAATGTATCACTACCTATTAGGGGCATCTCACTGGAGAACACAAGTAAAGGCGGG
>NW_017804353.1:247133-264636 GCF_001625305.1 Branchiostoma belcheri
CAAAAGTACTCTCCAAGCAAAGGTTGATGTGGAAATATCGTTACCTTTTTTATAAATGGCCCTTTTTTTGTCGCTACTCCCACCTTGGAAGGCCAATTGGACCCTCTCTGGCCAATGGATACTGCCTGGCCCATATGATACTGTCTTTTTGCCACCCTAGGATCTGCTTGGAGATTAGGAGAAAAGCACAAAAGCTCGGAGTCGGCCTTTGGCGTTTGGTTTGGTTATTTGCCAGACGACAGAAGGCTAGACTACGTCAAATTTTGGCTCGAGTGTTCTTAAGCGACCTTGATTGGGGACAAGTACACTACACAAGCCATAAACTTTGGCCTTTGCAACTTCGCCAGTCTTATATTGATTACCTCTTCAGTACGTGTCAACAGTCGGTCTCCAGGGCAGTGCCAAGTAGATTTCCAACCAGGATATCGATCTTCGTAATCGTCCTACAGGTTATTATATATAGAAAGAAAGTTTTATTGCAAATACATGCCCGAGGGCTAATTGCAGTTCGTACAAACAACATAGAAAGAAACTACAGTGGTATGTGTGACTATATCTACGTCTAACATTATACTAGTATATTCTACAACATATATGGTACTAGTTTTACAGAAACAAAATTCGCTTAAGTTATTGAAAAAGTAAAATTGTAATGAGCCATCCATTGGCATAGATGGATAGATGAAAGACTATTGGAGTTACGACACTTCCTAAGTGTTGACATATTTTGAACAAGTTTGCTCTTGCTCGTTGCAAGGCCAAAAGACCACTTCTGGCACTAAACACCATTGGTTGAAGGTACATGTATAAGTGGTAATGTAGGATATAGCGGTAAACGTTGGTTTTGAAGGCTCATGGATTGTACTGTACTGAAGTTTGGGAGGAAAGCACTTGTAATGATGAGATCATCAAATTTCCAAACCAGTACCCGGCCAGGCAGTCTTATGGAACGACAGGTATGATATAAAATACAACAACTGCACAAGAAAAAGTTGATAAAAAAGGATATAAAATATTGATATAAATTGTTGATTTTTCGTTAATCTAAACAGCCCGGCCGGGCCCCGGTTTGGAAATGTGACCTCAGCATAAGGGAGAGGTTCCAATAATTTTGATATGTTAGACATAGCATTTTATACGTTGAGTTATTGAAAACCCTTGTTGTGTTTCATAAAATGAAGTCATGGAACGAGGATCTGGCCGACATTGCGCAGGCCTGGGCTGACAGGTGCATCTTCGACCACAATGCACGGCGGGCGGAAACCTTCCCCGGATCGGTCGGAGAAAACATATACGTCACTTCCGGTAGGATGTAGCAACATTTAGTTTCATTGTAACACTTGCTGTTTTGGCAATGTTGATTTCTAATTCACATTTATGTTATCATTTATATGTACAAAGTTTAAGGTTTTACTGAATGGTATCATTACATCCCTGAAAAATTTCCGTATTGTTTTTGGTGTTTGTTATTGTTTTTTGTTTGTGTGTGTTTGTGTGTGTGTGTGTGTGTGTGTGTGTGCGTGTGTGCGTGCGTGTGTGTGTGTGTGTGTGTGTGTGTGTCCGTATGTGTGTCTGTGTTTCAGCATGGTTGGACACAGTCAGTCACCATCACACAAGATCTAAATATATCATGGAGGTCTGAGATCTCTGAATTCTTGTTTTTACATTAAAGTACTCTATTCTATCCTATGTTGGCCACGCTTCAAGATATGAAGGTATTTCTCTTCTGTCTACAGCTATTTTATTTATTGAAAGATTTTTTTTTGTTTTTGCTGTTATTTCTCTATCAGGAGAATACACACCAGGAGAGGAGGTAGCCGATTGGCTGACTGAACAGAAAGACTACACTTTCTCAACCAATCAGTGTGCCCGTACCTGTGGTCATTATACTCAGGTGAACAAAAGAGCAATGAATTCATGTGATACCTCATGTGCTGAATGGCAAATTTTGAAACCTGTGACGTATTATATTGTTATTCAATCCTGGAACCATAAAATTTGATATATCTTCATAGAAGAATACTTTAAAACTCAAAATAATTCTATGGTGGAAAAGCTGCGAATGGAGTTAACCAAGAAAGCTTTTTGGGTTTACCTTCGCAGAAGGAAAACATTGTTTTTGCTCTCAACGGTTTCTTCTTCTTACTCTTCTTCTTCCCCAGACAAAAAGGTCAATGACCTGGACCAGATGTCTGTCACCTTAGTAACTTAATTGTGGTGTTGGGTCACATTATGTAGCAGAACAGAGTTGGACAGGCTACACGCCATACATTAGAATGCGTATGGCTTTGAGTAAGAATAAACAGTGCAGCAGTTTGTTGAGCTAGACCTGGTGAAGGTATGTATTTGCTTGTTAACTTTCTAGTATACTCTGTATCTCGTTTGAAAAGGTGATCTGGGCCACGACTAACCAGGTCGGCTGCGGCGTCACCCAATGCGGCATCATCCAGGGACTCGGCTGGCGGGACTCGTTCCTCGTAGTTTGCAACTATGCTCCGTCGTAAGTTACAGCTTATAGTAGTCTCTACCAGGCTCCTGAGGTTTACATCTTATAGTAGTCTCTACCAGGCTCTTTATATCTCCGGAAAAATATAATCTCCAAGCAGATCCCTTTCGGTGGCAAAAAGACAGTATCAAATTGGACAGGCAGTATCCATTAGCCAGAGAAGGTCGCCGGCCATCGACGGTAGGGGTACCGACAAAAAGGGCCATATATGAAAAGCTAACGATCATTCCCCCACAACCTCTGCTTGGAGAGTAGGAAAAATAGTAGAAATTGGCCAAATATACTAAATAGACTGAATAACGTGATAGAGGAGTTACGTAGTTTTGCTTTTGGTACATGTATGTTTGCTTGTGTTTGTGTGTGTGTGTGTGTGTGTGTGTTTGTTTGTTTGTTTGTTTGTGAGCCCTTAATTATTTCTACAAGCCCCTTCTATAACCTTCATGTGGAGGGTGGTACTTTGCTATGTAGGTTCTGTATGAAAAAAAAAATTACAAAGCATCAGTGTTACCAATACAAATGTAGATTAAGTATAGTAAAAATAACTTCTATCGGTGTCTTGTGACACACTCGTTATTTTCCCAGAGGAAACACGGTTGGTGAGAGACCGTATGTGAACGGAGCGCCGTGCTCGAGGTGTGGCAATGCTGGGTGTGTCACCAACTTGTGCGGTAAGCACTTTTGTGCCTCTGGATGGACGGGGGTTTCGTTTTTGGTGTGTTTGTCTGTTTGTTTGTTTGTTTGTTTGTTTGTTTGTTTGTTTGTTTGTTTGCTTGTGTGTCAGCAGAAGCACAGGCTATTCCAATTTCAAAATGATGTTGCACTGGTGGGTTCGACTCTTTGGAACCAATAGAAGACGAATGCCCCCCCCCCCCTTATGTAATGCGTTGGCCCCTTGATTTTAAAAGTGCACCTTTCGTCTGCAAACGTAGAGAAGTTATATACTTGCTGTGTGTACATGTATTTTGGTGGTTTCACGGCGTTTCTGATAGCTGTTTTTGCTGCCTGATGTTAGGCGCATCATCCGACAGGCCGACATATCCTGGAAATAATGGAAACACCAGGCCTGAGTTTGGGTTCCCGGGGTCATCTGACGACCGGCAACCAGTGGATCCGGACATCCCTAGTACAAACGGAGGTAAATATAACCTCATCTGAACTATTTCTCAATCCCTTTGACAAATTTGCATCACCCTTGTCTTGACTTGTCTAACTTCTGTTTCATTTTGGACTTTAAGATTGCTGTGACAGAGTGGAAGCCTTGGAGAGACGGATGGTGGAACTGGAACAACAGGTATTCAGACTTTTTACTTCCGTACTTTTGAATGGGGTGTCAAATCGACATGCGCAAGTTTTTTTTCAACTTATTATATATTGTATCATAGTTTTCTCTCCCATTTTCAGCTGAGAAGTCTGTCCGTTGGCATCGGTCTTCCAGGGCCACAGGGACCGAAGGGAGACCCGGGCTTTAGTTCCCGGGCTGCCAGGAACTCCCGGTAGACCAGGTTTGTTTGTTTGTTTGTTTGTTTGTTTGTTTAGAAATTCCCATTAGTGATAATATATACATCACTATTCTTCCTGGAGTCCTTTACGTAAATATACAACTATTATTTGCATACACGTTTAACTGCTATCAAGGACATTATACTGCAGGAAAACTTATCTTATCAACATAGCAAATTACACATTAAGCATCAATTATTACATCAATTAATAATATTACATTATACAGTTATCAATTAATAATGAAACTTTATTGTATGTTCATTCCCCGGGGGGATAAATGCACAGATGTACAGAGTAGAATGCACTAGAGAGTACTACAACAATAGTAATAAAGAAAGGCTAACATCAGGTCTAAGGTATACAATGCTAAAAAAGAAATATATATATAAAGTGGTATATATCTAAGTTCTAATGGCTTCTTCTCTTTTTTTGAAACATTTTGAAATATACTTACATACTTCATTGATGACGTCTATATTTGTACATGATATGATATATTTAAAAGTGTCTTCTTTTGATAATGTTTTACATTTTTTGTCGAGGTTAATTGAGCTGAACAGTGATTTTTCCGTTATCATATAATATTACCAGGGTCTCCTGGCCTGACTGGAGAGAAGGGGTATCGGGGAGACCGGGGCCCGCCCGGACTGTCTGGCCTGAAGGGCCAGAAGGGGGAACCTGGAGGAGGCACGGGAGGGTTCAACCCGTCAGGACAGACCGGTAGGATCATGACTCCGTGTTGTCTATTTTGTTCTTAAGATGCCCACTCTGGGACAAACTACATCCATATCCGTTACAACCTAACCTTATCATTAGGGTCATGCGGAAACGCAAACAGACCCAGGCATACCGAAACCAATAGCTTCATTCTTCATGGAGGTAACTAGCCTGGGTGCCAGACCCATAGCACACTGGACACAAAGTATCTCAGTGAGCACGAAGATACTTTGTGCCTAGTGTACTATGGGTCTGGCACCCAGGCTAGGAGGTAACTGTTGTATTATGGCTAGAGCAACACCTCTCCAACTCTCTGTGTCAGTATAGCCCAGTATGAATTAAGTAGGAAGTGCTCAAGAAACGTAACGTCTCTAGCAAGACGATCTCTTCCGCGTCTGGCCAAGGTTGAGCACAGACGCATACTGTACCACACTAACCCTTCTGGATTTAAGCATCACAAAAAGATCAGATTAAGACACGTCAAAGTCTCTGTCGTCGATCGTCTAGTTCAAGAACACAACAGTAACCACAACTGTTTCTCCAGGGCCGCGAGGCTTCCCTGGTCCCCCCGGACCGACGGGCCCACCAGGACTGAAGGGGAGCCAGGGGTTCGTGGGGCCGGAGGGTCCGCCCGGACCGGAGGGCCCGCCTGGGCCGTACGGGCGACCCGGTGCACCTGGACCCGCGGGCAGGCCTGGACTGGCAACCTCAGCAGATGTAAGTTTAAAGTTCTTCCCGTAGGCCGTATAGGGCTCATAGGGCAGCACCCATCTCCGGTTCAGTAGCCCTTGGGCCACACAATAGTGCAACCACTACAGCACGAGGCTAGTCCTAATCTCCAAGCAGATCTTTCGGTGGCAAGACAGTATCCATTGGCCAGAGGAGTGTCCATTAGGTTGGCAAATGGATACAGGACGGCCAATGGATACAGGATGGCCAATGGATACGGTCTTTTGCCACCCAACCGAAAGATCTGCTTGGAGATTAGGCTAGTCCACTAGTAGCGGTTCGTTGGACCGGAAGGCCGCCCGGACCGGAGGGCCCGCCTGGGTCGTACGGGCGACCCGGTGCACCTGGACCCGCGGGCAGGCCTGGACTGGCAACCTCAGCGGATGTAAGTTAAAGTTCAAAAAAGTTTTGTCCTTCCCGCATCACGTGGTGCATAGGGCGGCGCCTATCTCCGGTTCAGTGGCCCGTGGGCCACACAATAGTGCAATCACTACAGCAGGGGGCTAGTCCACTGGTAGTGGTATGTGTCAAGCAACTCCCATACTCTTTCTGAAATGCTGAGTTCTAAGCAGAGAACGCAGCATGTACCATTTTTAAAGTCTTTGGTATCACTCGGACGGGGATCAAACTCACGAACTATCGAATGCAAAAGGCGAGCACTCTACCCACCTGGCCATTGCACTGTGTTAAGCGGATGTAAGCTTGTGGAATAATGCATTACACCGCACGAAAAGTGGGATTTGCCAATGGTTGTGAATGCCAATTGGAAGTCGGGAGTTCCGGTACTGTTTACAAAGTAAACATTACCCGATTTAACTGGCATTTACTACCATTAGTAAACCCACCATTTTTCGTATTTTTTCGTTCGGTGTCACTTTGTATGTCTGAATTTGCTACCTCCTAATTATCAAAATGGACTATACTCAGGACATATCATCAGTATTGTGCTGTTCTGTTAGTTCGATAGTGACCCTGAAGAAGCTAGAGTGGTGGATGTCATTCGAATCGTTCGGAAGTTATCCCCGTAATTTATCCAGTAGTAGCTAGCAGTTGTATTTTCTATGTGAGAATAACATTGACCGTTTACACCAGCTGGTTTACACTAATTAATCCCAAACTATAAACACCTTTTTTTCTCACAGGGCGAGTTTGTAGCAGAGGAGGTGGCCAGAGAAGTCTGCGATCTGTACCAGAAGTTCGACTTGCTGGAACTCGCAGTTCTCCAGCCAACGGGGAGGAACACAGGTAGGCAGTGTCAATCTACCACTCATAATTTTGGTGTTTATAATTATAGACACGATTCACTACATAGGTTTAAATTTGTCATTGCGACGTACAAATACAAAAAAAAATGTTTCATGATGATAAACTAAATAGTAAGGTAAAAAATGAAATCTCATTTAAGGTACACAACGTACAATGTACCTGAATAAAAATAATTACGAACGAATGAAAATCGAGGTCCAAATAGCAATTCATGGATGTAAGTTTCTGTATCGGTATAGCCAATATAACCGCCCTTCGGCGTAAC
This sequence comes from Branchiostoma belcheri, assembly GCF_001625305.1. Lineage (NCBI taxonomy): Eukaryota > Metazoa > Chordata > Leptocardii > Amphioxiformes > Branchiostomatidae > Branchiostoma > Branchiostoma belcheri. The sequence continues at coordinate 254,120 of NW_017804353.1, forward strand.
ACACCAGCTTCGCAGGCACGCGGCGCGGCGGCAGCTAGCTTGTTACACTCAATCTTTGCACATTTGATTGCAGAAGTTAGCAATTATTACTATATGGCAATGTAACACTATTGTCCAGGACTTGTATATATTGATCAGTTGTAACTACTGACTATTTTTCTATCCACAGCGCCGGGTAGTCTCCCAGTCCGGTCAGCCCGTGCCGAACCCTTCCCTACGTCACATCCCGTCATCTGCACGGCAAAGACTGTGAAAAAGGTAACACTTACATGTAGCAATACCTGACGTGTAAAATATAATCTTCCCAAACACAAGTCGTTCTCTCTTTACATGCTTTTTCAGTAACACTGGGTTTACGACTACTTTTAGATGGAAACTTGGGTCCCTGGCGACATTTTGGCATGTTTTTCACCTGGACAAGTGCTGGTTTTCTTGTGTTTTAGACTTTTTTTATCGGGCTTTCGTATTTTGTATTGTGATTTTAGTCAGCCTTCGGTGGCTTATTTGGTACTATCTTGCCAATGATACTGTCTTGTCAATTTGATATTGTCAGCCACCAAAAGATCTGTTTGGAGATTATCATGTTTACCTTCTCAAAAGGAAACATATTGTTTTTGCTCAGTTTCTTCTTCCATTCCAAACGCATAAGGTTAATGACCTAGGCTTGGAGCGGATGACTGTCACCTTGGTAACTTGTGCTGTAGCAGACACCCTGTAGTGTTGAATTACATGTAGCAAGGGACTGGTTACCACTCACTCACTCACTCAATCCTCTTGCACGTGGTGCGTAGAGCTGACTAGCGTTGTCAGGGCCCGCCACTTTCCTCTGTCTTCAGCCAGCTGCTGTGTCTGGGGGAGCTGGATGTTGATGTTGCTCAGGTCACGTCGGACAGCGTCCATCCATCTGGTACGTGGGGCCCCCCTGGGCCGCCGCAATCCTGCCTGTTCAGGGGCAAAGTCCAGCAAGGCACGGGGTGCCAGGGAGGGAGGCGGAGAACGTGACCGTACCAACGGATCCGTCGTGCAGCTGCAAGGCACGATGCAGCAGGTTGTCCGGTCAGGTCACGGAGGTCCTTATTGCTGACATGTTCATGCCAGCGAGTGCCGGTAATCCTCCGGAGGGCTCTGCTGTCGAATCCGTCTAAACGTGATTCCAGCGTGCTGTTCAGTGCCCAGGTTTCTGATCCGTACAGTAGGACCGAGATGACAGAGGAGTTATAGATGCGTTGTTTCGTCTGCTGTGTGATGTGGCGATGTCGCCAAAGTGGCTTCCACAGAGACTGCAGGACTGCTGAAGCTTGGGCACGTCTTTGGTTGATTTCTGGCTTTAGATCCCCCGTCTTGGAGATTATAGATCCAAGATACTTGAACGTGGGAACAAAGTTCACCGTGCAGGAGTTGAAGACGAGTGGGGGAGGGTTACCATATATACATAAATGTGTTAGAGTTAGAATAAACAGAGCAGTACTTTGTAAGGCTAGAGCATGTGAAGGTAAACAGTATGCATTTGCTTTGCAAATGTTACCTTTCTACTAGCTAAAGTAGTTATACTCTACATGTACTTTCAGGCCTGCGGCCAGTGCGAGTCCGTGAAGGGGCAGAAGGTGTGCCGGATGTGCCGTGCCAGGGGAGGGACCTCTGGCAGATCGTGTCGGTACTGCAGGAAGTGCCACCAGTGCCGGGACTGCAAGAAGGGCCTGAAGACTTACAAACAGCGGGCCATTGAACCCAGGGAAGCGCCCGACTTCTGTCAGATCTTGTAAAATAAGGCCACACTGATACACCCCGTTCACATTAAGGTCCCGTTCACAGTGAAAAAAATGGGCCGGGATTGACCGCCGATCGGGATCGAAATAATGTACATTCTTTATTGACACCACAAAAAAAGCACAGGGACTTTTGTATGGTCTTCTACAACTAAAGATCTAACAAACTAAATACATGTGGATGACAGCCGCGCGCGCATTGATTTTCGCCTGTTCTAACCTTTTCTGAGGCTCTGCCTCTGGCCTGGGTGCCATCCTCCGTATACTCCATGGTAGTTAGCGACAATAAGGAGCCGGCGGTAACTACGGAGGATGGCACCCAAGCTACCGAAGCTCCACAGAACTCCAGAACTCACATACAGTATTCACCATGGCTTAACACCGTAACAATATGCCGTATACATACCTCACTTATATTACCAAAATAGTGATTACCAGTTAGCTTAATACAAGGCGTTTCAACGGTACGTTTATTGGATTGTATGACTGATTATCATATATATTGTATGACTGATTATCATATAGATAATCAGATTATCATGAAGTCACCGAGTGAGCGCAGCGAACGAGGTGGCTTCATTCGGTGGTTATAGCAACTGACAAGGCTTTATCACACCATATTCACCTCGGGGCGGGTCATTAACCCTTAATTATAAACTAGACTTTATCAAAAACTAGTTTTCAGTAATTTGTCCCTATTGTAAGTCGATGTAATGTATTGTAAGATTTGCCGGTGAATAAGGAGTTAGCTACACTCCACATCAAAATACCAATGTGAACCTGGACATACCTACCTCACTTGGACGAAGAACTTTCTTATATTCTTCGATTCCCTTCATTTACAAACAGTATTCGAGGCAAATTGGGTGTTGGCAGATATAGCTATAACCAACCAAGTGAAACTTTTTACTCAGATATCCAATAGGAGAATATATTCTATAGACTGACTGTGTGGAATCTTACACCGTATAAGCTAGAGATTGTATATTATTTGCGTAAAGTTTTAATCAGGAAGAATGTTTCAATAAAGTTTCAGCACGTATTAAGGCAGTGTCTTTTTGTTACATCAATTGTGAATCCGCATGAAAAATTATCTGCTTATTAGGATATTTTCGTTGTACCCATGTATATTTGTCTGTATATCTACATGTCTTTGACCTTACAAAAGTCGCTGTATTTTTTGTTGTGTCAATAAAGTTCTCTCTATTATACAAATACTAGTATCACACACATATGCACAAACGTACACATACACACACACACAGATTGAGACCAAAAAAAGACTCTCCAGCAAAGGTGCCACAAAGTTTGTAGCTTTGAGCCTTATATGGCAATTTTCACGTCAAATGAAAACATTTTTGCAGTACATCAGTTATCTGATTCATCCACACGTGACAGTGAGGACTCCTAGCAGGTTATGTCATTATTGCAGCTGCCAGATATGCCAGGTTTGCCTGCACTTATGCATTCAGCCGTTTGACGGCGCTATGTTTGGACACACTTTCATGCAGAGGCGATATTGATGCTGATTCATTGATCTATTCCTTATCCAAAAAGGAACATATGATATGCATAGCCTTGCTAATAGTAGTAGTATCCAGTCTTTGATTATACTGCTGCATATTGATGATACAAACTGCTGTACAAGCAAGGTACTCTCCAAGCAGAGGTTGTGGGGGAATGATCGTTAGCTTTTTATATATGGCATGTTTTTTTTTTTGTTTTTTTTTGTTGGTACCCCCACCAACCGACACTGTCGGTGGCTGGCAACCTTCTCTGGCTAATGGATACTGCCAGGCCAATTTGATACTGTCTTTTTGCCACCGAGAGGGATCTGCTTGGAGATTACATGCAAGGGTCCATGACTCGGGTGGGCAGCAGTCGGCTAGTCTAGTCTTCACACATACAAGTATATATATATAGTGCCTGAAGCAAACAATAGGTAAACTTAGTTAGTGATATTTGATCCTTTTTGCAAAAGGACAAACCATCTTTCAAATTTGAGAGGGCTAATTGCCAAATTTGAGGCTTTTAGCCCTGTCCAACTCTGCCACCCTGTCTAGCTCTGTGGCGATCTCGCGCAGCCAAACGGAGATTTCCGCGGTCTGGTCCAGGTTGTCCATCTCAGGGCCCGAGTCCAGGAAGGAGCCGCGGTCACTCTGCAGAGACACCAGGTGGTCCGCGATCTTTGTAGCCACCTACAAACAAACAAACAAACAAACAAATACACAAATAAACTAAAAAGGCAACATTTGCAAAGCATAATGTGTCATTTTAACCTTCACATATGGTCTGCTCTATTAATTCTTACTCAAACACATTTCATACATATGGTGACAGGAGTCTAAATCCCTCCTACTATGAAATTGCAACATTATGTAACCCAACACCAGTTACCATGGTAACAGACAGTCTGGTTCAGGTCATTGATGTCATTGTTTGGAGAAGAAGGAGAAAATGTAGCAAAAACAATCTGTTGCACAATCTGTTTGTAATAATGCACAATACATGTATATCCAATACCATTATATCATTTTGTATAATTTTTGCATCCACCTCACTGGTATATGTACATGTAGTTAAGGACCTTACGAAAGTTACTGTACTTTTGTTGTGTCAATAAAAGTTTCTGTTTATTTTTTTTATACACTGTAAATCTAATGCTTCAAGTATGCCCGGTGGTCTTATTTTTGCCCTGTGAAAATAAATGCCTTTACAGTACCTGGAAGTACTTTTCTTTTTTGCTGTTCCTGTTGTGATAAACAGCAATATATCATTTTGTATAATTTTTGCATCCACCTGGTATACAATGTATGTATATACTTTTTTTACACACTGCAAATCTAATGAAGTATATGCCCGGTATTTTTGCCCTGTGAAAATAAATGCATTTACAGTACCTGGATGTACTTTTCTTTTTTGCTGTTCCTGTTGCGATAGACAGCGGCGAGGCAGGCCGCCCCCCACCCCACCTTGTGGCTGAAGTTAGAGCTGTAGATGGACTCATCACACCTCATGCAGAACTCAAGAAGCTCTTCAGCACAGTCTCTGACAGGGAAGAAAATAAATAATGAACAAACAAACAAACAAAAAACGAGAAGAAGAAGAGGAAACTGAGCAAAAACAAATATGTTTTCCTTCGGTAAACAGCGCAGTGTCTGACACGGACAAAAATAACAAAAAACAAAACAGCATCAATCCACAGGACAGAGGCAAACGACAGGCTACCATCAAGCCTCAGCATCAATGTGCAAGCACGTCCAACTTCGAAAGATGGGGACCAACAGACATTAAACCTGACAGTGAGCAAGTGATAGCAATTAAAGGTTCCATTTATGAGCCAGGTTGATAGCTTAAATGATGAAATATGCACCTATTATAGTCAAATGTGTAGCAAGCAAAGAGTATTTCTATGTCTTGCTAAAAATCTAAAAAATTATTCTTTATTCTATGAAAAAGTTATCAGGTCACACTGACTTTTTACAGACACACCAAAAAGAAAACCTCCATACAAGGAAAACAAATCCACAAACCTGAATTTGTCTTCACCGGTGGCCACGAACAGTTTTGCCAGGAAAGCGATGGGATATCCGATGAAGAAGTACAGCTGGTTCGGCTCAGTCGCCTTCACGGCACAAATGGCTGCCGCCTCTGCTGGGAAGTCTTTTATCTGAGTTAAAAGATTATAGCTTTAGTTAAAAGAAACAAAATCAATCACAGAATCTGATATCATTCAAATCTTTTAACCCTTGTCCTGCTGGCATTTTTTTACACAGTATTTTAAAATAATTTCATGTCTTTATCAGGTCATAGACACCCGACTTTTTTCACCCTTCGGTGGCATACATGTAGTTACCTCCACATTCAATTGCGTTTCACTGCAGTGTGATGCATTGCACGAGAAATACCCCCAAATAGTACCTATGCAGAGTTCTATGTAAATGGTACTGTATGTGCAAAACAACAATTGTTGGGCTCCGCAGGACAAGGTTATATTTAAGATCTTCATGACAACTCTTGTGTAACAGTGTGGGGTTTACAAGTGCTACCAACTGATCCGTCTGATGGGTCCAGACCTTTTGGCCAAATGGTTAGAGCGTTGGGGTGCCTGCGCTTGGCATGGGTTTGATCCCTGGCCTGGGATACCATACTACTGGTAGTATGTGAGAAGCGACCCAGAGTCAGGTATACTATAGGAATGGGTTGGACACATAAGGATAGCCTGCATGGCATGCCAAAAACTGGGGGTTTTGGGGGTCTTCATGGTCTTTGGGAGCTTTTATGTGCTATTTTCTGATTGCATATAGACAACATAGCCGGTCTGGTTGAAATACCCCCATTTACAAAATGTAGAACTGGGCTAATCAGAAAACAGCCGAAGACCACCAAACTCCCAGTTCTATAAGCCTGCTACGGAGGCTAGCATAAGGCCACAAAGGCAACAAACTGAGAGAGAACAAACCAGTTTCTCCTTGTCATCCATGCGTAGATAGAAGGTGTTGGGAACGTCATGATGGAGGTTCAACTTGGTGAACAGCATCAGGGTTAGACACATAAGGCTAGCCTCCATAGCATGCCAAAAACTGGGGGTTTTGGGGGTCTTCATGGTCTTTGGGATCTTTTTTGTGCTATTTTCTGATTGCATATAGACAACATAGCCGGCCTGGTTGAAATACCCCCATTTTTTAGAACTGGGCTAATCAGAAAACAGCCGAAGACCACCAAACCCCCAGTTCTATAAGCCTGCTACGGAGGCTAACATAAGGCCACAAAGGCAACAAATTGAGAGAGAACAAACCAGTTTCTCCTTGTCATCCATGCGTAGATAGAAGGTGTTGGGATCGTCATCATGATGGAGGTTTTTCTTGGTGAACAGTGTCAGGTTTTCTCCACATCTCCAGGCCTTGTCCAGGTCGCCGAAGGACATGAACACCATGCCCAGGTGTGAGGTCGAAATGACCTCCACAATGTTGGGCTCTGTGACAAGCAAAAATCAATCAACCAATCGATCAATCAATCAATCAATCAATCAGTCAAATGGTTTATTTGCAAAAATCAATCAACCAATCAATCAATCAATCAATCAGTCAGTCAAATGGTTTATTTGTGAAAACAAACAAGAACTTGTAGCCATTGGCTAAATTGTGTCTTGCTGTACAATTTCATTTCTTGACATATCTGGCATAACAAATTAAAATTGCTAAGTTATTCAATAAAATCCATATCATTATACATTAATTACCTAAAAATAACTGGAATGTGGAATACTTGATTATTCACATTTTATTTTAACAGTTTAAGTTTTTCATCATCTTGTACAACTATGTTTGACACAATAAAACTTTTCCTGCATTAATTGAACACCATTACGATAGTAAATTAGACATCCAAAAACAATTATCAAAGGGAGAGACACTTAAAATATGTACATGTAACCTCTTGATTATAACCTACAATCACTACCACATCCCAAAACTTGCCTACCCCTTCTCCAAAGAATCTGTGTGTACACTGACTGCTTCAAGCAACTTAAGGCAACACAGATTTAATTTTATGGATAACATCCGTGTGTGCATGTTCTAAAAAAAACAAGAATCCATTGTGGCTACTGACAGCAGGCTCACACAACTTTGGGGGTCTTACAAGGATGTCATCCATAAAATTACGTCAGTGTGGCCTTAAGCATTAAAGAATGGACGGAAGAATCAAGAACCAATACCTGTCTTAGAGAGCGGTTTTACGGTACCGCCACCTAGCTCTCGGTGGAAGAACTTCTCCTCCAAGTACCTGTTCCATGGATAGATACCAGCCCAGAAAAGAACAAGAAACAGTCATGCCTTCAAATATCAGATCTGAGTTATCAACCAAGAATTGATGTATTCAAAAACTTGTATCTCCCCAGAGCTATCGTAGACTGGAACTCGTTGCCATCATCACTACAAAGCTTTATACAACTCCTGTAATTAAATGTGCAAAGATTGAGTGTAACCAAGAAATTAAAATTGGTGTGGCCTATAACTACTAGGAAATGCCTGTAGCCTACCTGTACGCCGGATATGCAACGTCGAACCTTTGCAGCCGCACTGCGCCCATGGCGATCCAGCCGTTAGCGTACGACCAAAACTCGTTGTAAGCTCCATTCGCACTCTTCTGTCCCTCCTCTGCTCCAGGTGAGACAAAGTCGCCGCCTTTCCTGCAGGTGGCTGAACATATGTAACAATGTATATTGTTAATATTGTAAGGTAACAATTATGACAATAGAAAGCACTGTATTATCGCCGGTTCTAGAGCCCCTTCCCTCAAACGGTACTGGTATAGATCACCTGTTCGAACACGACGCTGGCACGTGCACTCGCACGTGTTCAAACAGGTGGCCGCGGCCCCGCTTGAGGGAGGGGTTAGAACCGGCGAGAATACAATGCTTTCTATTGTCATTGTTACCTTATAATATTAACATTAATATTTTTCTGACACTTAGATGTTAATTATGAATATGCTGTAACTACTATATATTTAACATATTTATTTACATATATTAAACCTAAGAAAATACTTGGGTGCACCAAAAAAAAAAAGGATGCACAGCTCCAAATTTGGGTGCACCAAGGACATTATACACAGATAATGTCCTTGGGTGCACTAATAAGGTGCACATGCACCCAGTATTTTGAGCCCTGAAAAGGTACCATGTAAATAACTCAGAAAAGCAGATGGATGACTTGTTGATAGCTGTGTCATTTTTCAATTTATTATCTTAGTTCTTGTATTTTTTCTGTACAATTATAGCATTAAAGACATCTAATGCATAATTTATTAGATGACAAATACTGTAAATCAAGAAATGTTTGCAGTAGTTTTATGTTCATCAAGAAATGTTTGCAGTAGTTTTATGTTCACATTTTTGCAGTGACCTTTACACCGTAAAGGCGTAAACTAAATTTAATATGTTCTGTGCTACAGCACTGTTTTATAATATTACACAGTAAACAAGTCCAATTTCCTGACTCTAACTGCGAAATTAATTCCGTGAAATTATTGAATGAAAAGTTGTTTACCTCTGATGTGATCCAGAATAAAGTTTGCCTCTTTGTGCTTCCCAGCAAGCAACAGGGAGGTCACTGACCTGTCAAAGGTCAAGGTTATGTACATTAAGTGATTCTGAAGCATTATCTCAATATACGAGCGATCGCTAGCCTCCGTAGCAGGCTTATAGAACTGGGGGTTTGGTAGTCTTTGGCTGTTTTCTGTTCAGCCCAGTTTAAAAAACGGGGGTAATTCAACGAGGCTGGCTATGTTGTCTATATATGCAATCAGAATATAGCACATAAAAGCTCCCAAAGACCCCCCAAACCCCCAGTTTTTGGACTGGACGCTAAGTGATCGCCATGACATCACAGCCAGCGAGTGGAAGGCAATAAAGCTGGTGACAGTTGGCTGATATGCCTACCGATAATTTGCATTGTAATGTTTTCAAATAAGTATGCAAGTATATGATATATACACAAACACAGTGATAGCTCGTATTGCAAGACTGTGATGAACATAACTTGGGCTAGCCGTGGCGAGTCAGTAAGCCTTTTGTATAAAAATGGCTACTTGTCAGTATATATACATGTATCATACAAAAGCTTACAGAGTTGCCATGGCTAAACGTGGGCCTACTAGGCTATTTTAAGAACATGACAAAGAACAAAGAACATGAACAAGAAAATTAGCCATGCAACAAGTTACTTGAAACCGTAGCTACACCACAACATGTCTTTACTAATTAGCTTGTAAGTTGTATGGTTCAGAAGATGGCTGACTCATGGCATAACATAAATTATTCACGTTATAATATATGGCTACGCCCAAATTATTATATGGCTACGCCCTGAATGGCATTTAACTGTTTATGTAAAACAGAACATATCTTGCTGAAAGAGAAAAATGGGTCCTAATACTTAACACATTTTCTTCATAAATGTAAACATTATAACTGACAATTGTACTAAATTGAACAAGGTGTGTTAACGTTTACAAGTCTAGCCGTGGCAACTCGGTAAGTTTTGCATAATAATACTATCCAGTATTATCATACAAAAGGTACTACCGAGTCGCCACGTCTAGTCGCCAAGTCGTAAGCTGAGTCTTCAAAAAAATTATGTCAAAAATTATTTTACTTGAAATAGAAGGCCACGTCCTTGTGTTCTTTCCTGAAGTCTGGCTGGCAAATTGTCTTCAGGAGACAGTCCACGGCTTTCTGGCTCGCTGTCAGATACTTGTCGGTCGCCATTCCGTCAAATATAGTCTTTTTCGACAACTAAAACAACTCAGACAAACACTCAGTCGAACCGCAGACCGCTATGCGCATCGGTTCTGCGCAGCTCTCTCTAAGATCTCGTTTAAATCTCGCGCTTCTTTTCCAAGGTAATGTGATCCGCGAGAATCCGCGAGAGTTTGCTACTGTTTACTGTTTCGCTTGTAACTTCGCTTTGCGTAAGTGTTTCCTTGTCATACGTTAACGTGAGATGTAAGAAGAGCCGGCGTCACGCTCAAGGTCGTAGATGTACATTACCGGTGGTGTTTGTTGGAGAAACGAGGTTTCAAAGTTGACCGTGCATGATGGAGATCATTCCACTCGAGATAGGTACCCTTTAGTTTTTTGGGGGGCAAACCCGTTTGCCCTATTTCATCGTCGATTTGGTGTATTGTTTAATAAAGTATAGACCCTCCCTCATCTATCGTGTGTTGTTTCTTTTGGGATCCTGT
>NW_017804353.1:264656-269699 GCF_001625305.1 Branchiostoma belcheri
TTCCACTGGTAAGTTTGTATTGTTCTGGCCATGGACCATTAAACCACTGCCCTCTGAAAAAACCACCAAAACCTTCTGTTCCCGATGCATCTGTGTATATCTCTACCGTCTCTCGACTTTCCCAGTCTTCCTTCAGAAAGAAAGATTTGCCATTCCACTTTTGTACAAAGGTCTCCCATACCGCTAGGTCCTTCCTAAAGCCTGATGTCAATTTTATGCGGTGTCTTGGTAGTTTAACCCCCCTTGTAAGAGCTATCATACGTTGCAGGAAGGCTCGGCCTGCTGGGATGATGGCACATACCCAATTAAGCACCCCTATCAAGGACTGTAGTTCCTTCAAAGTGCATCGAGTTCGCGACCCCCAGTTTAGAAAACTACTCTTCAGTCGTTGGAGTTTGTCCGATGGTAACCGTGCCTCCTGCGTCACTGAGTCTAGTTCAATTCCCATGAAGACTAAGACTTGTGATGGCCCTTCTGTTTTTTCCTCGGCTATCGGGACCCCCAAGTTATGAAACACTTGTAAGAGTGTTTGAAGCTTTTGTTTACATGGATGGGCATTTGGCCCTGCAGTAGCCAGTAAAAAATCATCCAGGATGTGGATGACTTCAGTTATATGGTAGTTGTTCTTTAGGATCCATTCTAACATATCCGAGAAAGTGCTAAATATGAATGGCGCGGACCTTAGGCCAAAGGGCAAGCATTTGTCATAGAAATACTTGTTATTCCAGCAAATTCCAAACAATTCATGTTCATCTTTATGTAGTGGAATCACTCTGTATGCTGACTTTATATCTGTCTTAGCCATGAAGGCTCCTTTACCCAGACGTTTCAGCATGGCAATAGCATCATCAATAGTTACATATTTCACAGAGAAATCAGTTTTTGAAATGAAGTCATTGATGCTCTCCCCTTCCTGGGTACGACAAGTGATAAATGGTCCTCCAGGCACTGCTGTGTTTTTAGGTCACCACCCCAATTGGGTGGTATTGGAAATTTGGAAATGGTGGGTATGCAAAAGGTCCTACCAGTCTTCCTTTTTGAAGCTCTTTCCGAATGTTTTCCTCTACACTCTCGGGGTTTGTTTTACAAGATATCAAATTTCTAGAAGCTCGGGGAGTTCTGGGCCCCGTGTATCCTGTTGTGAAACCATCTCGAAAACCATTTGTTATGTAAGAGACTAACTTCCTATCAGGGTGCATCAATAACTCATTTTCTAATGCTTGGATTCTAATTGGTGTCACCAACTTAGTATCATAATTACACATCTCAGGGGTCTTTGGGTCTGTTTGGATGGGACGACCTGTAACATCAATTGTTATCATGAATACTGGTTTGCTTTTTGGACCCCAGGGCAATTCTGTTTGCCATGACTGATTCCTTCACACTGACTACACACATGTTTGAACCTGCAGTCAGCCATACGGCATCCTCGAGGTGAGTTAAAGCCGAAACAGAATGCTCCCTGGTCTGACCGACCTGCAGCTGGTTTTGGCTTGACCCTGCTGGGTCCAGATTTCAACAATTTAGCTGGGCAGTCTCTCGCCCAGTGGCTAGGTGAGTGGCATACATTACACAGAGCCCTGGGTGGCAGTGTAAAGGACACCACCCAGAGTTGTACATCAATTTGATCCCATCGTTTTGAGGGATCTTCAGCAGCAGACTTTCTGAATCTCTCATCATATTTCATCCAAGTGTTGAGGGGGAATTTAGATGCTGCCTCCATTATGATGCACTGATATCCGACTAGTTCCCTAGCTCTGTCTGGCTTGTTCTCTAGCATTGTAAACATAAGCACTTGGTAGGCCTCTATCCACTGCTGCCAGCTAGCAATTTTTGGAGGGCGTTTCTTACTCAAAGACATAGGATTGCTAGGGTTTGTGGGGTCAAACATGAGCAGCATTTTCCCTCCCTCTACGTCAGGGTCATCATTACGCAACAGCGTTTCCAAAGCGATGTACTGGTTTGCCCAGATTTTCTTTTTTACATCCAGAGATACTTTAGGGAGAATGCTGCTTGTGCTTGAGTTATTACTAGCACCCCCTACCCCAGAAAACTGAGTGACTACACCTTGTGCCATGAGTGCTGCTGCTCCTGCCAGGTCTTGGGTTGGTGGCCCGTGTTGGAGATGTTCGTTGTTCCCCAGGTGCTGCTGCTGTAGCTGGTTGTTCCCCAGGTGCTGCTGCTGTTGGTTGTTCCCCAGGTGCCCTTGCTGCTGCTGGTTGATCTCCGGGTGTTCCTGCCGTTGACCCGTCTGCTGCTTCTGCTGCTCCTCTGCGGCCTTGTATTTAGCCACCTCCTCCCTGAGTCGACGGAGCTCTTCCATAATAGCCTCTTCCTGAGGCTGGTTCTTCTTCCCCTTGTCTTTGCTCTTGTCTTTGCTCTTGTCTTTTGTCTTGTCCTGTCTGCTGCCAGTGGTCCGTTCTGGAGACTGGTTGTGTGCGTCCAGGCGCTGGACCGCTCTTCTTCTCGTTGTTGGAGGCATCCTCAGAAATCTCTGACCACTGGCACTCTGCTGAAATCTCTGACCACTGATACTCTGCCACAGTGTTGGTGGCCTCAGGCTCAGGACAAGTGATTCACTTTCACTCTCCTTCCCCTTATATCTCTTTCCTTGAGGGAGGCGTACCTGGTACTGCCTCCCTTGGCAATACTGAACTGCCCATTCTATGAGTCGCATCCTGTCATCAGTATTACTTTCATTCCTTCTACTTTCTGGGAAAGCTGACCCCTCGACTCACTGACCATTTCCTGTTACCAAGGACATTCCCTCATGGCTGGACATTGGGTTGCTGGGTTTCAGACAATTAACCCAGCTTAATAACTGTATGAGTTACTAAGCTTCCATTGAAGTCTAGCCGTGGCATTGTGTTACTCGGTATTTAAACCTTTTTTATAATAATACTATCCAATATCATCATACAAAGGGTTACCGAGTCGCCATGTCTACAAGTCGTAAGCTGAGCTGAGTCTGCAAAAAAAATTGTCAAAAATTATTTACTTGAAATAGAAGGCCACGTCCTTGTGTTCTTTCCTGAAGTCTGGCTGGCAGATTGTCTTCAGGAGACAGTCCACGGCTTTCTGGCTCGCTGTCAGATACTTGTCGGTCGCCATTCCGTCAAATTATCGTCTTTTTCGAGAACTAAACAACTCAGACAAACACTCAGGAAAATATAGGAACGCCCCCAGCCACACGCCACTTTGAACTTTGCACTTTGACCTTAAGGGTTCTATATTTATCAGAACGTATTGCGCCTGCGCGGAACCCGGGTTCTTTTTTTCGCGGTTTTCGTTGGAAAGTCAAGGTCAGAAATTTGTCAGTCATAGAAAATATGTTTTCTGACACAACATTTGAAAACTATAGTCGGTGTGTCAATGCATAAATGCGCAAAAATTATACGACATTTTAAAACCAACTTGAGGGAGCTTTAGTACCAGGCAAGTTGTTTCAACAAGCATTAGACGTTCTACCGAATTGCTATGCACAACCCAACGGGCTACATTCAACTTAAGTTGAAGACAATTAGTTTCTTCAACTGGTGGTGTAAAACCAATTTGAGTAGATGTGATATAACGTTATATAATCGCCGAAGGCACCTGTTGACAACGTTTTTTTTATATACCTCCGAGGAAGGAGATATCCTTCCGCGGAAGGGTAACTTTTTTTGCATAAATTGTTTCGTGTGTTCACAGTTGTAGCTCATGCAGTGGGTTTGACGGGTTTCTTTCATTTTCGGTGTATTACTGGGGTCCAGATTATGCGGATTGCTTTTAGCATCATGTCAGTGTGAATGTCATTCAGCACCAGGGACAGCAGTGTCAGTGTGAATGTCATTCAGCACCAGGGACAGCAGTGTCAGTAAATACTATACTACAGTATGAGAGAAATATATTGTGTTTAGATTGAGATCATTGTAATTTCTATTGTTAATAAAGAGATACACTGACTTTGAGAATAACGGCAAAGCAGAATACGATAGCAGTGCCTCTCTTTTCTGGTGTTTTGGTTCCTCATTCTACCTTATACATTTGTACTAAGAAATACTTATATAGGTAAGTTTACACACCAATGGAAGAAATGAAATGGAAACTGCTGTCTTCATCTATCACTATTTATTGCATGTTTCCTGGTTATATGAGCACAATTACTACATCACACAATCTTCGTAAAGCATGAACATATTTTCCATCGCAATCAGTTAAGAATAGTTATTAGCATTATCCCATTTTAGTTTTTGTGTGAAGAGAATACAGCTTTGCATTTAATAATGATAGATTTTATGAGGATGTACTCAGTTAACTCTGCTCCTGCCACAATGCCACAATGTCTATAACGAATGAAAGACTAGTAATTTAACTAGTAGACGATTATTAGAAGTATTCTTAACCATTACTTAAGGCTTTAGATATGCCCTACCTTCTTCGTCATCTTGAATATTGATATCTTGAATATTGATTCTTTAAGATGCTTCTATTTGACGGCTTTATAATAGATCTTATGATTCTTTTATCAGTTAGACAACTCCCATTGGTTTATAAGTATGATCTTGACTAGTTTTCGGAGCTCATGCTTGGCATGTGGTATTCTATATATATATCAGGATGCTCTTTTGTATGAAAGGACCCTGATGTTAATGTTATCTTTTTATTGTCTAAGGCACGTTTGAATCGAAGTAATTGTTGACAGGTAGTTTTTTTTCTCTAGCCAAGGAATCAGCACCTAGCTTTCCAAAAGGAAACATTATTTGCTACTGAAAGTCTTCTACAGCAAGAATATTTTGGCGAGTCAGTTGGATCAATTTGCATATGCTTGAAACACTGAATCAATTTTCTCTGGCTTCAACTTAAAACTATGTCCATATTGATGGTAATTCTTAAGTTCCAGCTTGGGCCCTCTTAAATGAATTATTTTAATATGCTGGTGTCACCGCTGTCACTGGTGTCACCGCTGCTGTTGGAGTCGCCGCTGTCGTTGGAGTCACCACTGGCGTTGGAGTCACCACTGTCGTTGGAGTCACCGCTGCCGTTGGATTCACCGCTTGTGCC
>NW_017804353.1:269719-274158 GCF_001625305.1 Branchiostoma belcheri
TTTTGTCTTTTGGTTTTCGGCGTGTATAAAGTGTCGTAGGTTGCGTCCACATCTGGTGAGAGGGGGGTTTCAGGTATCGAGTGTGAAAATGGTCGCGCGGGTCGCAGCCAGCCAACTTCCGGGTGGGCCAATGGGTCAGGGGTCAACGCCCTCTTGCGCAATTTCGGATCAGTCGAACCGCAGACGGCTGTGCGCATCGGTTCTGCGCAGCTCTCTCTAAGATCTCGTTTAAATCTCGCGCTTCTTTTCCAAGGTAATGTGATCCGCGAGAATCCGCGAGAGTTTGCTACTGTTTACTGTTTCGCTTGTAACTTCGCTTTGCGTAAGTGTTTCCTTGTCATACGTTAACGTGAGATGTAAGAAGAGCCGGCGTCACGCTCAAGGTCGTAGATGAACATTACCGGTAGTGTTTGTTGGAGAAACGAGGTTTCAAAGTTGACCGTGCATGATGGAGATCATTCCACTCGAGTAGTTTTTTGGGGGGCAAACCCGTTTGCCCTATTTCATCGTCGATTTGGTGTATTGTTTAATAAAGTATAGACCCTCCCTCATCTATCGTGTGTTGTTTCTTTTGGGATCCTGTAGTTGTTACAATATAATAACCGATAGTAAGTTGGGCTCATTTAGTCGAATTCTCAACGATTTTTGTTCGTAATCGCAAGCTTTTGCAACTAGTTCTAACCAATACACCTGGAATGTAAGATGTGGCTGAAATATAGTTATGTTGGCTTGACACCCGTGTACTTAGTTTTGAAGTTGCACAATGTGTATTGCAGCTCGACCTTGAGAAAAAGTGTAATTTCTTTACAGTTTCTTTGCCTTCAAAAATGTTCTGTTAAAAGTTATATAGAACAAAAATGAAAGTGAAAGAATATCAACCAAATAGTAAGCTTCAAAACGATACCCACTTTACGGGTGAAAACAGAAGAGAGGGAATTTTGGCATGAACAAATACAACAACAGGTTGATTTTTCATGACCTAATTTTTGAAGGAGAAATCGGACACTATGACCTGTTACTGTAAATATACAAACATCGGGCATATGTACTGACATTTGTATAGTTGCACAAGAATCCCACTTTCTCTAGCGTCTTCATGATATAAGTCTTACTTGGAATGGGTTTCAGAAAGTCTGTTTGTGATGAAAAAACTCGATTCCTTCTTTTCATGACCTTTCGCAAACAGCGGTTGAAAGTTGCAACATTGTTGGCGGCGCGAAAAATGGAACGCGCTGCCTTGGTTCCATGGATCGAACGCAGGAGTTCGAAACCGATTGACTTCAAATTTGACGATTTTTGAATGGTCAGAACCTTGTATTAAATTCCTATTTTTGTATATACTTGAATGTTATCATATCACTTATTATATTGCATGTGATAGCCACATTCATACAGTTTCTCATACCAAGAAACGAATTTTATGACATTACGCGAAAATGTATCAAAATGTAGCGGAAACTCAGGATGGTGTGTGTCCGTAGCTTACAACTGGGCTAAATTTGACCACCGCGATATGCGCATCGTCACAGTTTTTTTGGGGGCAAACCCGTTTGCCATAAAATTTACCAGGGGTCATTGGTATCAATGTAAAGGTAAAGAAGTGGGCTATCACAATGTGGTATTAGCCAACGGGATCCAGTTAAGTAGTAAAAAAGACAAGCACAAACAAACTGACCAAAAATTGCTAATTCTTGGAAGGCCGTAGCGCTCGCTGTCATTTTCGCAATACACGAAATATCTACATGGTTGTACTGGGCAAATCCTGTAGATGTGAAAAAATGTAAACATTGTGTAGGTCTGAGGTCTTTTTGCTGCACTATTGGCAGTTGTTTACACCCATGCAACGGGGTCAAATCGTGACCCGGCAAACGCCGTATCTTAGAGAATAACGCGTTCTACGGTGACCTGCGGTTCGACTGCACTCAAGCAAGAATGGCAACGCCCCCAGCTACACTTTGAACTTTGCCCCTTGACCTTAAAGGTTCTATATTTATCAGAACGTACTGCGCCTGCGCGGAACCCGGGTTCTTTTTTTTTCGCGCCTTTCGTTGGAAAGTCAAAGTCAGAAATTTTTCAGTCATAGAAAATATGTTTTTTTTAACAGAACATTTGATTTGAAAACTATAGTCGGTATGTCAATGCATAAATGCGCGAAAATTATACGACATTTTAAAGCCAACTTGAGGGTCAGCTTTTTTTAACTCCTTGCTTCAACAAGCATTAGACGTTCTACCGAATTGCTATGCACAGCCCAAAGGTAACGTTACGGGCTACATTAACTTGAGTTGAAGACATTGAGTTGCTTCAGCTGGTGGTGTAAAAATACTGAGCAATTTGAGAAGATGTGATATAACGTTATAATGGCCGAAGGCACCTGTTGACAACTTGTTTTACGTCCGAGGAAGGAGATATCCTTCCGCGGAAGGGTAACTTTTTTCGGTTAAATTGTTTCGTGTGTTCACAGTTGTAGCTCATGCAGTGGGTTTGACGGGTTTCTTTTATTTTCGGTGCAAACTGGGGTCCATATGATGCGGATTGCTTTTAGATTTATGTCAGTGTGAATGTCATTCAGCACCAGGGACAGCAGTGTCAGTAAATACTATACTACAGTATGAGAGAAATATATTGTGTTTAGATTGAGATCATTGTAATTTCTATTGTTAATAAAGAGATACACTGAATTTGATGATAACAGCAAAGCAGAATACGATAGTTGTGCCTCTCTTTTCTGGTGTTTTGGTTCCTCATTCTACCTTATACATTTGTACTAAGAAATACTTATATAGGTAAGTTTACACACCAATGGAAGAAATGAAGCGGAAACTGCTGTCTTCATCTATCACTATTTATTGCATATTTCCTGGTTATATGAGCACAAGTACTACATCACACAATGTTCGTAAAGCTTGAACATATTTTCCATCGCTATCAATTAAGAATAGTTATTGACATTATCCCTACTTTAGTTTTTGTGTGAATACAGCTTTGCATTTAATAATGATAATGGATTTTATGAGGATGTACTCAGTTAACTCTGCTCCTGGCACAATGCCACAATGTCTATAACGAATAAAAGACTAGTAATTTAACTAGTAGACGATTATAAGAAGTATTCTTTACCTTTACTAAAGGATTTAGAATCTAGATATGCCCTACCTTCTTCGTCATCTTGAATATTGATATCTTGAATATTGATTCTTTAAGATGCTTCTATTTGACGGCTTAGAGTAAGATTAGATGTAATTTAACAGTACAATTGCCGCCAGTTATCCTATTTGTAGCGTGATATATTGTAGTAAGTATGTATATATCTATCAGAAATCCATTGGGATATATTAATTATTATCATTAAGTATCTACATAAGCTACAATCTTATGATTCTTTTATCAGTTAGACAACTCCGATCGGTTTATATGTATAATCTTGACTAGTTTTCGGAGCTCATGCTTGGTATGTTGTATTCTGGGCATGATATGGCTCTTTTCTATGAAAGGACCCAAATGTTAATGTAAATATCTATTTATTGTCTAAGGCACGTTTTAATCAAAGTAATTGTTGACAGGTAGTTTTTTTTTCTCTAGCCAAGGGATCAGCACCTAGCTTTCCAAAAGGAAACATTATTTGCTACTGAAAGTCTTCTACAGCAAGAATATTTTGGTGAGTCAGTTGGATCAATTTGCATCTGCTTGAAACACTGAATCAATTTTCTCTGGCTTCAACTTAAAACTATGTCCATATTGATGGTAATTCTTAAGTTCCAGCTTGGGCCCTCTTAAATGAATTATTTTAATATGCTGGTGTCACCGCTGTCACTGGTGTCACCGCTGCTGTTGGAGTCGCCGCTGTCGTTGGAGTCACCACTGGTGCCACCGCTGCCGTTGGAGTCACCACTGTCGTTGGAGTCACCGCTGCCGTTGGATTCAGCCTATGCTGGTGCCACCGCTGCTGACGGAGCCACCACTGGTGCCACCGCTGCGGGCGGAGCCACCACTGGTGCCACCGCTGCCGTTGGAGTCACCGCTTGTGCCACCGCTGCTGACGGAACCACCACTGGTGCCACCGCTGCTGACGGAGCCACCGCTGGTGCCACCGCTACTGACGGAGCCACCGCTTGTGCCACCGCTGCTGACGGAGCCACCGCTGGTGCCACCGCTGCTGACGGAGCCACCGCTAGTGCCACCGCTGCTGACGGAGCCACCGCTGGCGCCACCGCTACTGACGGAGCCACCGCTGGGGGCGGAGCCACCGCTGCTGACGGAGCCACCGCTGGTGCCACCGCTGCTGACGGAGCCACCGCTGGTGCCACCGCTGCTGACGGAGTCACCGCTGGTGCCACCGCTGCTGACGGAGCCACCGCTGGTGCCACCGCTGCTGAGGGAGCCACCGCTGGTGCCACCGCTGCTGACGGAGCCTTCGCTGGGGGCGGAGCCACCGCTGC
>NW_017804353.1:274279-291168 GCF_001625305.1 Branchiostoma belcheri
GCCGACGGAGCCACCACTGTTACCACCGCTGCTGACAGAGCCACCGCTGCTGGCTGATCCACCGCTGCTGAGGGAGCCACCGCTGGTGCCACCCCTGCTGATAGAGCCACCGCTGCTGACAGAGCCTTCGCTGGGGGCGGAGCCACCGCTACTGACGGAGCCACCGCTAGTGCCACCGCTGCTGACGGAGCCTATGCTGGTGCCACCGCTGCTGACGGAGCCACCGCTGGTGCCACCGCTACTGACGGAGCCTTCGCTGGGGGCGGAGCCACCGCTGGTACCACCGCTGCTGACGGAGCCTTCGCTGGGGGCGGAGCCACTGCTGCGGGCGGAGCCACCGCTGTCGTTGGAGTCACCGCTGCCGACGGAGCCACCGCTGCCGACGGAGCCACTGCTGCCAATGGAGCCACCGCTGCTGACGGAGCCACCGCTGCTGGCTGATCCACCGCTGCTGACGGAGCCACCGCTGGTGCCACCGCTGCTGACGGAGCCACCGCTGGCGCCACCGCTACTGACGGAGCCACCGCTGGGGCGAGCCACCGCTGCTGACGGAGCCACCGCTACTGACGGAGCCACCGCTGGGGGCGGAGCCACCGCTGCTGACGGAGCCACCGCTGGTGCCACCGCTGCGGGCGGATCCACCGCTGGTGCCACCGCTGCTGACGGAGCCACCGCTGGTGCCACCGCTGCTGAGGGAGCCACCGCTGGTGCCACCGCTACTGACGGAGCCTTCGCTGGGGCGCGAGCCACCGCTGGTACCACCGCTGCTGACGGAGCCACCGCTGGTGCCACCGCTACTGACGGAGCCACCGCTGGTGCCACCGCTGCTGACGGAGCCTTCGCTGGGGGCGAGCCACGCTGCGGCGAGCTCGTTAGAGCTACCGCTGCCGTTGGAGTCACCGCTGTCGTTGGAGTCACCGCTGCTGTCGGAGCCATCGCTGCTGTCGGAGCCACCGCTGGAGTCCACCGCTGCCGACGGAGCCACCGCTGGTGCCACCACTTCTGCCACTGCTCTCGCTGGAGCCACTGCTCTTGCCCTCGGAGCTCCCCGCCGTTGCTCCCTGAGCTCGCACTTTCACTGGATGCGCCACCGTCGCTGGCACTACCGCTGCTGCTCATGGAGTCACCGATGCTGTTGCCGCCAGAGCGGGGGGTTTTATCTATGAATTTAAAGATAAGGATAAGACAGTGATAAGACATGTTACGACTTGAGGCCTTTTTTTCACCGGCTATCCAAAACAAACCCAGAGAATGCTACATTAGTGTTGTCTTACGTACGAAGAGTACGTACCAAAATCCTTGATTATTTTGCGATAGAGATCGCACGGGTTGTTGTCGTCGAAAACTCTGCTGGCGTCACCGGTGATGTCATTGAGGGCATCCATGTCCACACGGTCTCCGACTCCCACGCTGTACATCGTGATCCCGGCGGCTCTGGCTGCTGCTGCTTTTCCTTTGTGGTCATCTAGTGGCTAAAAAGAGTACAGAAAATCGGAAATTCAAGGCCTTCGGAAAGTTCAGTAAGGTAATTCTTTCAAAACCTTCGGAAAGTATTTAGTTTTACAAAATGCTCCTTCTTGCCATCCTAGCGCATTCCAATACCTACGTACATGTAGAGCAAACACACGCACGAACACAGACATACATACATACAAAAGTCATACAAGCACGCACGCACACATACATACACACACACACACATGCACACAAAACAATTCCTCTTTACCTTGAGCTAATACCCCATGATAAAATGTAGAAAGTCTGTCATACGGTACCTCGCCTTTAATAAACCCGTCTGTCAGGACTATGGCCACTCGGTACACCCCGTCACCGAAACGGGACTAAACAAAAACAGAACAAAACAAGAAGCCTACGTTAATGAAGGTTAGGAAATAGGGAATTAATCCAAACTGTACCGCTGGACAAAATACTTTTTCAAGAATTTCAAGACATTTTTAGGTGCGGTCCAGCACCCTTCTTCCGTGGCTGAAGGCAGATTCATTTATATAAATATGATATATTTATATTCAAGGTTTTCTAAATGGGAAAAGAAGCCATTCCACCATTCCTTAGAACAAAATCAGAAAATGGAAAACAGCTTGACTTGTACAGTTCAGAACTACACTGTAGATTCGAAGTCTGTGGGGTCGTGTGGCGTAGCGGCAAAGTGCTCGACTCGGAATCAAGAGGTCCCGGGTTCGAGTCCTGACATGCCACCGATCTTGTGCCCTTGGGAAAGGCACTTTACACGACTTTCCTCACTTCGCTCAGGCGAAAATGAGTATTGTATTGCCCCGTGTTGGTGACGGCATTAATATAAGTTGAGAAAACTTGAGTGTGCCGTCGCCACGTCTTGTGATTAGATGTTGGAATATTAAAAAAAAAAAGATTAGAAGTCCTACCGTGTCCTTCATGTAGCGAATAGTCGGGCCGGGCCGGGTGCGTCCTCCCTGTCTCTTTATTTGTGAGATCTCGTAGGAAAGTTGCATGCTGCCCATCGTGTAGAGGCCGAGAGGGATTTCTGTCCTCGGCACGCAGTTGAAAACAATGACTCCAATCTGTGTCACATTCAACAAGTAAAAAGTATTAGCTTTTAGCAAGAACTTCATGCCCGTATGCAGGATTTTGAATGGTTCTTCCCACTGCCTGAGGGACCATCGAAGGCCGAAGGGGTTTGGGGGCATGCTCCCCCGGGAAATTTTGAAAAATGAACCTTCTGAAATGGCATTTCTTGCGTTTTCAGAGGATTTCAAAGAAAAAGTCAGAGATAACTTTTTCCAATGACAAAGTGAGCAGTTTTCCAAGATTCCAGCCTCGTTGGTGACACGAATCAGTCAATCTTTTAAAGAAAAATCTTGGACCTTTAGATAAAGTGGACCAAAAAGTAGTTTCATAGAAACTTTATTCGCAAAATCATGCCCGAGGGCTAATTGCTTTTACAATCAAGTATAATACTCAATACACAGTAACAGGAGACAGGTAACAGCTGTCTGGGAAAAAAACGTCTACTTCTCATAAGGCATACAAATTCTTCTGTTCTATCTAAATGTCTGAAGGTATGGTTCAAAACAAACGACTCACTCCAGTTTCGATGTCAGTCTCGCACCTGGTGAGCTGGACCATGTAAGACAGGGTGTTGTAGAACACAGGCGGCCGAACGCTGGAAGAGTCGTCAAGGATGAGGACTATATCGATGGAGGAGCCCCCAATTCCATCAGCTGCGGGATAAAAGCAAGCAACTCAAGCTCCAGGAGCACTATATGTAATGATATCTAATGTAATGATGTAAAAACCAATGCCATTCAGGCAACATTATAGTTCTATTTTGTATGTCTGCAATGCATGGAAATAAAGAATTGAAGAAGATCTATGCATCACTTTTGAGCACAGAAAAAGTGGGGTCGTGTGGCGTAACGGCAGAGTGCTCGACTCGGAACCAACCAGTATTTTACTGGCACTCAAGGACATTCATTATATAATGCTTGACTCGGAACCAAGAGGTCCTGGGTTCGAGTCCTGACATGCCGCCACTGATCTTGTGTCCTTGGGAAAGGCACTTTACACGAATTTAACACTTCGCTCAGGTGAAAATGAGTAACTAATATAGTATTGTACACTGTGTTGGTGGCAGCATTAATATAAGTTGAAAAAACTTGAGTGTTCCGTCACCACATCTTGTGATTACATGTTGGAACTTGGAATATAAACAAGAATATCGGCCGATGGCTTTAGCTGGACCCCAGCAGGGACCTTTTGTGTCCTGTTGCATGAGTCTACTACATGTACATGAGGCTTCGTCCTATATTGTAGACAGATTCCCCGAAGTCCTCACTGGTGCCCCCAGAGATCACACTGCCATCCTAGACCCCACTGTTGCTCTCAGAGATCACACGGCCACCCGAGACCCCACTGTTGGTCTCAGAGATCACACTACCACCCGAGACCCCACCGTTGCTCTCAGACATCATACTATCACTCGAGACCCCACTGTTGCTGCAGAGTGCGCACTGCCACCCGAGAACACACTGTTGCTCTCAGAGATCACACTGCCACCCGAGCCTACACTGGTGCCCCTAGAGCTCGCACTAGCACTGGATTCTTATGAGCTCATTCAGTCGGCCATTAGGCTACAAGGCTCAATCTAGACAAAGTTTTAACTTTTTTCTCTCTTCGTAAAGAAACCGCCGGTACTTACCGCCGATAGTGATGGCCAGCACCAAAGTGGTCACCCACGCTTTCCACACCATATTTGCCGAGTAGATTCCTGTGTAAAAACAGATGAATATTTCACCATGGAATCGTCCTAACCAAGATCTGACACCATCAAAAATACACCCGTAATGATCTTGTTTTAAAACAAGCGTCGCCTAATACGTGTGTATCATGCAAGCACACACACACACACACTCATTCTCTCAATCCTCTTCGGATACTGGTGGTTCTTGAGGCGGCAGGAAGCAAGGATGTTTAAAAACCAGATTTAAAACCTTCATGGAGCAAGTTTCTTAGTTGTTGAAAGATTTTGAAAAACTTTCGTATTTCGCAAAGCCTGGTGGTGTCGCACTTGTGTCGGCAAACTTTAGAAAAGCAATTACACAAAAGAAATCACAAGGAAGGAATATGTAAAAAGAATTTAATTGAACTACTCGAGTATGAAAACATCTCTTACCGTTTGGTGTTCCGAGGGAAACACTGTTTGGTTGATTCCAACCTCCGTCAGCAGTCGCTATATGGTTCTCTCTCGCCCGCGCTCTCTTCTCTCCACAGCACGGCGCGGTAACTTTGAGACAAGTGTCCCCGAACAAATGTGCCAGACTGTCCGACACAAACCCTTATAAGCCCAAACCCAGCACTCTTTCCATTGGTCCACGTTAGTAATAACATATAAACTCTCATCGTCAGGGTACGTCATACGAGAGGACGTGGTAACGGGACAAGATGCGTACTCCGACACGGAGCTCTTTGCGTCAGCGCAAGTTGTGCCCATAGTGCACCGCGTCTCCCAACATGCAACGAGATCCGGCATTGAAAGAGACCACACCAGACAGGAATATCTGTTGTTGCTATGGAAGCTGATGCAATCATTGCAGAGGGGCTCGCCTTCACCTTAATTCCAGAGCATCTGTTTATTTTTTATTATGATGATGATGATGTTTATCCCCTATCCTGCGCACATTTAAGTGTACAAAACGTCCTAAAATCAATGCTCTAATATCTAGCAGAGTGATGGGAACAATTATGAGAAAAGAATGTATATTTCAATATTTACTGGGGAAGTATACAGAGAAGAAATGTCAACAAGGATGCAGGATGAAATCTTAAGGTTGTTTGCTTTCACTGCTGCAGACCCAAACGGATTTTGGAAGGTATCCATTGTCTGTGAAAATTACATGCATCTGACTAGGACAAAATTACAGCAAGCAGAATTTAAAATATACCTTAAGACCCATTCAAACATACAGAACTTCCTTCGACCAGAAACCAACAAAGGTTGATGGTCGGGGGACCACTCAAATTTAACTCAAATCGAATTTGAGTCAAATTTGACCCCCGAACACACCCAAAACACTGCTAACATACTCCGGTACACCAGCCAACCACCAGTCAACCATGGTGCACATCCAGATGTTTTAAACATTTTGACATATTAAGTATGGCCATTTCTTAAACTATTAACCCCATACTCCTGACCAAAATAAAGCCAATCAGTAAAGCAAATCCCAGTTTTTTCAGCGGGTGAGTACCAAGCAAATACGTCAGATTTGTAGTCTGTGAATATCGATAAACAGTACGATATAAGGTAGATTAAAATCATTGTGTAAACTAATGTCCAGATATGGACATTCAAATCGTTCAGGTCCTACTAAAGGGCCCACTCATAATATTTACTGCTGCTCTAGCCTCCATAGCATGCCAAAAACTGGGGGTTTTGGGGGGGTCTTCAGGGTCTATGGGAGCTTTTATGTGCTGTTTTCTGATTGCATATAAACAGCATAGCCGGCCTGGTTGAATTACCCCCGTTTTTAGAACTGGGCTTATTAGAAAACAGCCGAAGACCACCAAACCCCCAGTTCTGTAAGCCTGCTACGGAGGCTACTGCTGCTCTTGGTCAGAGTTTATGTGTCAGTGCGTAAAGCTGCACTCGCTTCCGTACATCAAAATATACAACACAAAGTAAAATCAATAATCTGCTTTCAAGTGGAGCTGTATCTGTATAGCCGGTATAACCGCCTTTCGGCGTAACACACCAGCTTCGCGGGCACGCGGCGCGGCGGCAGCTGGCTACATCAGACCGAACGACTTGTTACACCTAACCCTTGAACTTCTAACTCTAGACATTGTTTACATCTATCTAATGACAATGCCCCTACTGTACTTGGTGACAGTGAGTTCCACTCTGGGATAGTTCTAGGAAGGAATGAATTCTTGAACACCTCAATCCTTGGTTGATAACTCTCGTACTTGAAGGCGTGGCTATTTCTTGTTCTCTTCTGGGCTGGTATTAGGTACTTAGTAGTTGGGACGTCCACCAGTACAGTTTGTTAGTCATTTTGTACATCATGCATAGTGGAGCTGTTGACGAAAATGATGAGTCGATCTGATAGTGTCCCTGCTGACGCAGTGATGACAGTGATGAATTGTACTTTATGTTTACAGAAACATGGAAGAAAACAAACACAACTAGGATGTGAGGTGAAATCTTTTATGACTTATATTTATCGAGATTTACCACGCACTGTGGAAGGATTGACATAACAGATAACTATTGATCCTCTTTTCAAGATGTCAATCATGAGACCAGACTGCAAGGCCACACCGACTTAATTTTATGAATGACATCCTCTGAAGACCCCGAAATTAGTGCGCACGGGCGAATAAAAAATTCCAGCCAAAAATAAAAATGCTACTAAAAAACAGGAATACAATGCTGGTATGGTGAATTCGCGGCAGTACACAGCGACGTATACGACACTGTACGTATGTACTGAGTTCTTGAGTCGTGGAGTTTCGGCAGCCTTGTTGCCATCCTCCGGAGTTACCACCGGCTCCGTATTGTCGCTAATTACTATGGACTACCCAGGCCTAGAGCCAGGCCAGAGCCTCGGAGGATGTCATCCATAAATTAAGATGGTGTGGCCTAAGGTTTGAACCACTCACACCGGAAAGGACTGCTACTGCTTTCGATGTAATGGGAAGTTTAACGTTCTTGAGGTGTGGCTCTCCACAGACACGAGACCCCAAGCTTTACATCCTATCCGAGAAAACGTCCCTAACAAAGTACTCTAGACTCCGGAACTATACATTTTCGTAAATATTAAATATTGGTCAACCACCGACAAATAATCATTGGTGCAGCAAAACAAAAAACCGCTAGGAGGAACTCCTAAATTCACATTTACGGAATTATACGGAATTTGTATATATTGTATATTAATATCATATTTACTATTTCGCTTGGGAAAAACTACAAAGGTTTCAGGCCTCCCCAGCATATTTGTCCTCATTTTTTATTATTTGATTATGTATTTTTGTTGTATATATGTGCATATAAACAATAAAAATTAATCTTATACATATAAAAATGGAGAAAATAAAACGAAAAACGCAGTCTTTGTCTATCACCATTTATTGCACATCTATTGGTTACATCATTATATCAAGAGTTAGTACTTCTAATTATGAAGCCACATCGTGAAATGTTCACTGCAATGCATTCATTATTTCTTGCACCTTTCTTGATTACATTAATTATTAATTATAAGCTCTACATCATTAAGATATAATTTTTAGTAAGTGAAATTTTTGGACCGAAATTTCCACGATCGGGCATGAAGACTATCTACTAGCAGAATCATCAAGAATAATTTCTTGAAGTGCGCATGTGCAGTATGAGGCATTGTGGGTAACATAGACGTTTTAGGTTTAGGCATAGCTATAGTTTTAGACAATTACCCTTTTCATTATGTAGATTTTGAAGTCATTTTGTACTGCAGGAATTTGCAATAAACTTATCAATATAACTTGAAGCATTCTTTACTTTAGGATAAACACTAGCGTCTTAAGAATTCGCCATCTTGATTATAGATTTCTTGAATATTGGTTCTTTACGATGTTTCTGTCTGACTGCTTGAAGTAAGATTAATATAATTTAACACTACCATCGCCACCAGCTTTAACATTATCCTATTTGTAGATATTTGTAGATATATCAGTAGGTATCTATATGTCTATTTTGGAATCTCTCAGGATATGTATGTTTTGTATCTACATAAGCTACAATCTTAGATTTTATTTATTAGTAAGGCAAGATCGGTTTATTTGCCAGTTTTCATCTTCGAAATGTGGGTCTTTATTATCTGATACTGAGCCAATGTGTATCAAGGTCTTATTGTCAAGGTCTGAAGCATGTAATTGTTCATAAATGTTCTTAATACATGTACATTGTTTTTACACGGCATCGACATGTATTCTGGACATGCTATGGACTTTTTTAATTGCAGATAGCTCTTTTGTATGTTATTTATTGTCTGATGTACATGTAAGGCACTTTCAGATCAAAGTGATTGTCGACAATTTTTTTCGAGCCGTTATTTTGTCCAGAAGGAAACATATCTGTTACTGAAACTCTTCTACAGCGAGGATATTTTGGCAACTCCTCAGGGATGGAGCCTTTTCTTTATCGAGTTTTGTGTCAGTTCACACACCCCAAAACATTGCTCATACTGTTGGATCAATTTGCATCTGTTTGAGACACTGAATCAATTTTCTCTGGCTTCAACCTAAATTATGTCCATATTGATGGTAATTCTTAAGTTCTGGCATGGGCTCTCTTGAATTATTTTGATTGTCGATGTCGCTGCTGCTGCTGCTGCTGCTGCTGCTGCCGTCTCCGCGAGTTAATCTGTGAATTACAGATAAGGATAAGACAGTGGTATGGTGCTAAGGTTTTTGTTAGATGGACAGATTCTAGTAGATAGATCATATCTTTAGAACCTGGTACTTAACATACAAAATTGTGCGCCAAAAAGCAGTTACTCAAGCAACTGGATATGATTTTGGAAACGTCAGACGTTTCAGCTAGTATCCACTAGCTTTCGTCAGTGACTGAGAGACCAGAGGGGAAATGCAGATTTATAAGCTATTGATTGATATGCAAATAAAGTGGAGACAATTAACAAAATTGGGGTTATGCAAAAGAAGCTACATTAGTGCATTGTTGTTCTATGCTGTAGTTGATAACTAATACGCACCACAGTCCTTTCTTATCTTGTCTTACAGATAAGGATTTGGTATGGTGCTACGGTAAGTTTCAAGTGTGTTAGATGGATAGATAGATAGATAGATAGATAGATCTGATCTTACGCGGCTGGTACTTAATTAACATACAAAATTGTGGTTATGCAAAACAAGGAAAGGTAAAGGTAACGTTAACGCTAAATTTTACAGTGACAGTTTCTTTCTCCGTACGGCCAAGCTTTGGAATTCCCTCCCTGGCAAGTGTTTCCCACCAACCTACAATCTACAGGCTTTCAAATCAAACGTTCACCGCCATCTCTTGACATAGCCATGTTTCTCTCATCTTTCGTATAGGCCTTGCATTGAACCATTCCATTAAAAAACATTAGTGCACTGTTGTTCTATGCTGTAGTTGATAACTAATACACACCACAGTCTTCTTTTATCTTGTCGTAGAGATCGCACGGGTTGGTGTCGTCGAAAACTCTGCTGCTGCCACCGGCGATGTCCTCAAGCACTCCGTTGTCCACAAGGTTGCCAATCCCCACGCTGTAAAGGGTGATCCCGGCGGCTCTTGCTGCGTCAGCTTCTGCTTGGTGGTCATCCAGAGGCTAAAAAGAGAAGAAGAAACTAGAGAAGTAACATTTGCAAAGCAAATGCATGATGTTTACCTTCGGACATGGTCTGCTCTGTTAATTCTTACTCAAACACATTCAAATACATTGTACTACAGTAACTAGTATATGGTGACAGGAGCAGAGCATGAAATTGCAACATTATGTAACCCAACACCAGTCACCATGGTGACAGACGTCAACAAATCATGTCATTGGTCAGGTCATAGGTCACTGTTTGAAGAAGAAGAGGAAGAAACTGAGCAAAAACAATATGTTTTCCTTCGGTAAACATAATCGAAGGTAAACATAATCAGACAATTGAAACCATTGCGTTATCCGTGACTGTTTCCATCGGGTTGGTGAATGATTGAATAGAAATATGTTGAGTTTTTGTGAATTTATTGGCGCAATGAAAAAGAGATGGTTTGCCTTAATTTCAATGTACCTAGGGCAGAAATATTGCGAGGTGTTGACTGGGTATAATCCCAGTATTTGTGTTAGCAGGATTCGGGGAGAATACTTTGACTGCCAACTTGATCGTGAGGTCAATCTTTAGTTAGAACCCCCTTTCTTGCCATCCTCTACTGCATTCAAATACCTACAAACACACACACACACACACACACACACACGCACACACACACACACACACACACACACACACACACAACCACAGACACACCCGGAGATACAAAGTAGAAGGTCTATCATACGTTACCTCGCCTTCAACAAACCCGTCTGTCAGGACTATCATCACTCGATGAGCCCCAGCACTCCAATCAGTCTAAACAAAAGCAAAAGAAGAAGCATAGTTACGTTGAAGAGGGTTGGGTAATCATGAATGAATAATTATATAAAGTTTTTTTAAATCCAAACCACAGTAGTATACCACTGGACAAAAATTGTAACATTGGACACAATTAAACCAAATATACGGACATGGAATGGCATAGGACTGAAAAGAAGCAAATTCTACACTTCATTGAACCGCGACGGGGGCTGACATCGTCTACCAGATACCTTTCACCCAGTGTTGACGTCACACTTCAAAGAAGCCAAGTGACAAGCTTTACTGGGTCAGTCTACTGAGGAAGACCAGAGTGACTGGTCGAAAGTTCTAGGTGAGAGATTTCTTTGTGTTGGATCAAAAGTTTTAACTTCTAACAAATTCTGCTCTTCATACGAAGGGATTCAAAAGATAATTAGAACATGTACTTCTTCTCAGTTCAGATTAGGAGCCCTACCGTGCCCATCGTGTAGCGAATAGCCGGGCCTGGTCGGCTCAGTCCTCCCTGCTGCATTATGTATTCGATGTCGCCTTTGAGGTCCGGATCACCCATTGTGTACAGACCCAGGGAAACTTCTGTCCTTGGTATGCAGTTGAAAACAATAACTCCAACCTGTGTCACATTCAACACGAAAGAAGAAAAAGCTATAAGTATAAGTAACGTTAGTACACACACAAATATTCCCCCATACCATATACTCTGTATAAAAAAAACGTTATAAACAGATAAGGTAATAGAAAAAACACTGAAACAAGGTCAGCCACCAGGAGGCCTATATTTGACCTTAACCTTTGGCTTCCTAAGACCTACCAGCATACCAAGTATCATCACAATCCATAAAGGCGTTATGAACTTATGCTGACTACAAATGTGCGGAAACACAAAGACACAGACAGACAGACACACACACACACACACACAAACACACACACAAACACACACACACACACAAACACAGACAGACACCCCAAAAACAATACCTCCATTTTTCATGGAGGTAAAAAAACGTTATAAAAAGATAAGGTAATAAAAAAACAACACTGAAACCATGACTTCAAACTTGGAGGTAATTCAAATGTAAGTCTTAAGAACTAAATACTTACTCCAGTTTCGTTGCCGCATTTGGTGAAGTCGACCATGTAGGACAGGCTGCTGGAGAACACAGCCGGCGTGATGCTCGAAGAGTCGTCGAGAACGAGAACAATGTCGGTGGAGCAGCCACCCATTCGAGTTTCGGAAGAAGCCGAAGCACTTCCGGCAGCATTTTCGACAGAAGAAGAAGCACCTGGAGCCGGAGCATTTTCGACAGAAGAAGAAGCACCTGGAGCCGGAGCATTTTCGACAGAAGAAGAAGCAGTATCAGGAGCCGGAGCATTTTCGACAGAAGAAGAAGCAGTATCAGGAGCCGGAGCAGTTTCGAGAGAAGAAGCAGCAGTATCAGGAGCCGGAGCATTTTCGACAGAAGAAGAAGCAGTATCAGGAGCCGGAGCAGTTTCGACAGAAGAAGAAGCAGTATCAGGAGCCGGAGCAGTTTCTAAAGAAGAAGCAGCAGTATCAGGAGCCGGAGCATTTTCGAGAGAAGAAGAAGCAGTATCAGGAGCCGGAGCAGTTTCGAGAGAAGAAGAAGCAGTATCCGGAGCCGGAGCAGTTTCTAAAGAAGAAGCAGCAGTATCCGGAGCCGGAGCAGTTTCTAAAGAAGAAGAAGCAGTATCGGCATCGTACGCGGTGTCATCTGAAATTGAACCCAAATGAACTTTCTTTAGAAATTTTCTGTGTTAGTACTAAGAAGGTAACACTGTAATCTCCTACTAGATCTTGTACACTTGTTCATTCTGAGGGCAGGTTGTCTTGCATCAGCAGACGGGTTAAGAAACAAATTTTGAATTTGAATTTTGAATGAATTTACAGAAAACGGAGAGTTAGTCTGCAACATAACTACAATCATTTTCAAAAAGCAAAATTAGAATTTAGACAATCAGAAAAAAGATGTTCAAGGAAAATCAGAATCAGAAAAAGATGTTCAAGATTTCACTTGTAGGCCGTCTCAATATCTAAATTATGTTTCTGAACAATAGCTTTAAAATTCGTGAAGTGATCGAAAACAAAGTTAGGCCACACCAATTTAATTTGTTGGTTCTCAGATTTACCTTCCTTTTTTTCTGATTTGCAAAAATAAAAAATTCTGGTTCTGAATCAACTCAAATATGCTCACATTTTTCCCCAACAGTTGAGGAAAGTCCTTTTCTTCCTAGAGTTGTTACAGTTTTTCTATCTATCAATGCAGTCGTTTGATTAAAAGTTCAAAATTCATTGTTTAAATATTAATACTAATTAACCCAGCCTTTTGTGTTGACTTCATGGCCCCTATCATAAAACAAAACCAACAAATTAAATTCGTGTGGCCTTGATAAATAGAAAAAAAAACTTATATAATTTGCAGGAATACGACATACTTCCCTCCATCCCCATCCCTATATACAAAAGCTACTCCAACCCACAAATGAACTGTCCCTACATGATCCAAAAGAAATTTTCGGACCCTTCCAAATACACTACATGCAACATAGACACATCCAATCTCTGATCTCTAATGCAAAACCAGCCAACACCCACTTACGGAATCCCAGGGAACCCAAAATATACATATCTGGCATAAAATAAAAACAGCAATAACAACTCGAATCATGACAGTAAATAGTGTATGATGGCACCCAGGCTGCCGAAGCTCCACAACTCAAGAACTCAGTACGTATACGTCGCTATGTACTGCCGCGAATTCACAATACCAGCTTTGTATTTCTGTGGTTTAGTAGCATTTTTATTTTTGGCCGGAATTTTTTTATTCGCTTGCGCGCACTAGTTTGGGGGTCTTCAGAGGATGTCATCCATAAAATTAAGTCGGTGTGGCCTTGAAAAGTGAAAAGCCGTCCGTGCTTCTGATCAAAAGGATAAAAGCCTAAAAAGGATGTCAAAAATCGATACTTCATAGCCTCTGGGCAAACCAGTGAAATGACATACCTTTATATTCTCAACCTTTTCTGCACTTTTTAGGGGTGAACCAAACTATACAGAGACACAGTTTTTCTGTATGAACAGGATGTTGTACATGGGAAATTGAAAAAGGAAATACCTCCAAACTTTTTAATTACTTGAAATCTGGCACACAGATTTCCTAGGACCTATGTTCACTGGGCTCCATCCACACATTAAGCCTCCGGAGTTACCACCGGCTCCGTATTGTCGCTAACTACTATGGACTACCCAGGCCTAGAGCCTGGTGTGGCCTAACTTGGGCCCAAAATCCCTGACGTTTTTCAAGACGCATAATGTGCCAAAATTTGGTAAGTCTCTTTAGATTCGCGGGGCCTAAAGTTCGCGGTTTCGGGAAAATGGACAATCCGCGGTATTTTTAGATTCGCGATTTCTCCTTGGCTATTAAAAAAAAATAATTTGTAATGTTTGTGTCCCGGCATTTATCTCCTAAAACACGGCGCAAAAAATTGTTTCCTGCACCGCGCGAGGCTCTTTGCCTGCTCTGTCGGTATGCAAATGTTGCATCACATGTCCGCATTACGCGTCTCTGATTGGTTGTTCCGTCGTGCCGGCGGTAATACACATTCAAACTGAACCGCGTGAAACAATTTTCTTCGTTCGGAAATACAGCTAAAGCGCTAAATTCCACAACTGCACATCGACACTGTGGTGAAGAAATGCATAATGAAAAGAATCTTTCAGGAAAACATGTATTGCTATGCCAATTTATGGCGTATTCGGTGAGATTTTTGCCGTTCGATGAATGCGGAATTCGAAGTGTCCCAAGGTCGCCTTCTTGTAGCCATGCTACGCTAGCGTTTATACCCATCAAAACAAGAAAAAACTCCAGTAAATGAGAACCAAGTAACATTTCCCAGGTACCAACAATTATAATTTAGATTTTTCGCCAGAATATTTGTAGATATGCCCGATGTACCCATATTTTAGCGGTATGGCCGGCGCTCTACACGCAAAGATTTTTGTCGAGTGGTACGCGGTTGACACGGCCAGTGCTATCGCTATTCGGTGTCTCATAACATTATTTTTTATAACAGTTTAACATTAATAATTTTGATACAGTTCTCAACTACGTACATCTTCTAAGAATAAAGTTGATTTGCGGTGATTTGTGGATCGCGTGTTTCGCTTGAACTCGAAGTCCGTCGTGAATGCATGTGGGGAGGGGGGCACACTTACGCAAAACATATTCGCGGGGAAATAGATTCGCGGTACAAAGGTCCCCGCGAATTCCGCGAATCTAAATATACCGCGGAAATTTGTAGACTTACAGTATTTAAACAAGAAGGGTAATGGCATCAACTCCAACATCCGAATTCGGTGTACGAAATTTCGAAAGCGGCGCATTCGGTGCGCGCGAAACGCGTTCGAATTATTCTATGGGACATTTGTATCTGTATCTGTATCTGTATAGCCGGTATAACCGCCTTTCGGCGTAACACACCAGCTTCGCAGGCACGCGGCGCGGCGGCAGCTGGCTATATTACACCGATCGACTTGTTACACCTAACCCTTGGACTTCTAGCTCTAGACATTGTTTAAAGCTATCTATTGACAATGCCCCTACTGTATTTGGAAGCCCGGGCCGTACTGCTAGTTATCACACGGGCCGGAACACCCTTATCGAACGTAATCGCGGCCCAGGTATGACATAACATGGTGTATTAGTTACCAACTCCTCAAACTGTGCCGTATGACATGCGTGAAACTTGAATCTCGTTTAAGATATTGTAACCTCGATCACATTGACGGCTCAGAATTACTGCAATGGATTTTCAGATATTTTCATGTCAGGGATTTTCAATCGTTGCCCTCGATTTCGGGTAATTGAATGGGGAAAACCAGACCAAAAATGCCCACGTCATTTTCACATATTTCCCGCTAATAGCTAGAACGGCAAGTTATCACAATCCGACACTTTTAAACATTCACCTGCCTGTTAGGTCCTAGATCTGCTAAGCCTATGAAAATCATCAAATGCTGTACAAACGTAATGATGGGCAGCTTCAAATCTTGGAACATTGAGCTCACGAACTTCCAACTTTCCTCTTATCTCTAATCTTCCCTCTTTCCGGCACAGAGCGACAATGTACGGTCCTTCGACAGTTGCTGCTTTGAGTCTACTACTTCGCCACTGGACAAACTAAGTTTCGACTTTTCCCACTACGCAAAGGAATCCTCGGTACTTACCGCCAATTGTTCCGCCAATGGTGACGGCCATCAGAAAAGTAACCAGGAACACTTTCCACATCATGTTTGTCTGGTAGATTCCTGAGCAAAAACAGACGAAGGCATATCTTTCACCTAGCAGTCTATTGCCATTCTCAGAACACACGTGTAAGTGCTTGAAGACAAATTGATACTGATAAGTTTGCTCGTACAAGGTTCTTCATTGTTGTTTCAACGTGAATATAGCAACATGTTCTTACTCAGGACGTCGGCACATCTAAAAAAAACAATATACACGTAGAAAAAAAACGAAATAAGAAGTATGGAAAGAGACTTTAACCGAACTACTAGCATCCGACAACGTTTCTTACCGTCCGATCTTTTCTGGAAAGTTGAGTGAAATACTGCTCAGTCGATTCTAAGTCTGGTCCAAGCCGCACCCAGTTGTCGTGTGTCTGTTCTACCGGCCGCGATCTGAGTCTTGTCTCCACAGCTCGGTGCGTTCTGGACAAGTGCCCCTGAACAAATGTGCGGGACAGACCAGAACAAACCGTTTTTGAGGTTTACCTCGGTAGGTTTTTTTTTCATTGGTCCACGTTAACAATTATCAGTCAGCCCCATCAGGTTTCGTCATACGAGAGGACGTGGCAACGAGGGAAGATGGGTACTCCTAATCTCCAAGCAGATCCCTTTCGGTGGCAAAAAACAGCATCAAATTGGCCAGGCAGTATCCATTAGCCAGAGAAGGTTCGCGGCCACCGACAGGTGGGGGTAGCGACAAAAAAAACGGCCATATATAAAAAGGTAACGATCATTCCCCCACAACCTCTGCTTGGAGAGTAGGGTACTCATGCACGAAGCTCTTCGCATCAGTAAACAACGTAGCCTGGCCTGGCTGCCAGATTGTTGCCTCAAGGCCACTGTGTACAGGCTATCTCTAGCCTCTACCAGGTGTCGGGAGGCAGCTGGAAAGAGTAGAAATCTGCCAAATAGAGAGATAACATGCCAGGGGCATTTTGGCCCCCCC
>NW_017804353.1:291504-294083 GCF_001625305.1 Branchiostoma belcheri
AACATGTCTAAGGCCATGTTGATTTGATTATATGGATGACATCCGCGCGCGCATGAATTTTCGGCCGTTTAAAAAAAAAAGTTTTCAACCATACTGTAAATCGTACAAAACAGTTGCAAAATGAGCAAAAATATACCATAAGTTACCAAAAAAATAATAAAAACTATACCAATGTCGTAGAATGCCAAAATCAAACGAAAAAAGACGAAGTTGTAAAGAAATAAACTTGAAGACTAGATTATTCGCCAAACCATATTCTGTGCCATTTGCTCAACCCCTATGACCACGTAGATTTCATAATGAAAACAACTTTTTTTTTGCAAAACGTTTTTTTTATTCGCACGCGCGCATCAGTTTTGGGGCTCCCGGAGGATGTCATCCATATAATCAAATCAACATGGCCTAACCGTGTATTGGTAGCTTCTACCAGGCACCGCAGGTCGCTGGAAAAATAGTAGAAATTGGCTGAAATAAAGGTATAGTATACCAGAGGAGTTAGCTGGCCAGAGAGGATCCAAAAGTATCTGTGGGTCGCATATTGGATTCTCTCTGGCCGGCTAACTCCCCTGGTATACTATACCTTTATTTCAGCCAATTTCTACTTTTTTTCCAGCGATCCGCGGTGCCTGGTAGAGGCTAGTGTATTTGGTACCAGGATAGGAACAGTCTGGCATCCAGATTATAAACAATGAAGCTATGGCTTTTTTTTTATGTTACAACATGTAATCACCAGACGTGGTGACGGCACACTCAATTTTTTTCAACTTATACTAATGCCTCCACCAACACAGGGGACAATACAATGCTCATTTAAACCTGAGCGAAGTGAGGAAAGTCGTGTAAAGTGCCTTCCCCAATGGCACAAGATCGGTGGCATGTCAGGACTCGAACCCAGGACCTCTTGGTTCCTAGTCAAGCACTATATAATGAATGTCCTTGAGCGCAGTAAAATCCTTCACCCCTCAAAACATCCTACAATCAATGGTCTAATATACAGCGGAGTGATGCTTCTGATAGTGAGGCTCAGTACACAATAGTGACAGATGGATATAGAGTTAGTATCCACAGCAAGTAAGTCAGACATCCTCCGTAGATTTTAAATTTAAAGTGATAGGGCGAAATAAAAAACAAGGCGGGAAAAAAGAGCAAGATTCCTTAAAAGAAAACTGTCCTTCGCACATTAAAGTATACATTGTCCTGCGCACATCTAAGTATACAAAACATGCTAAAATCAATGGGCTAATATCTAGCGGACTGATGCTTCTGATAGAGGGGCTCAGGACACAATGCATTATGACAGACAGATACATGTATAGAGTTTAGAATCTACAGCAAGTAAGTCAGACATCCTCCATAGATTTTAAATTCAAAGCCATAGGGTGAAATAAGAAACAAGGTGGGAAAAATAGCAAGATTCCTTAAAAAGCTGTCCTTCGCACATTAAAGTATACAATGTCCTGCGCACATTTAAGTATACAAAACATCCTAAAATCAATGATGTAATATCTAGGAGAGTGATGCTTCTGATAATGCACGTGGGGCTCAGTACACAATTTTGACAGACGGATACAATGTAGTTAAGTATCTACAGCAAGTAAGTCAAACATCGTCCGTAGATTTTAAATCTAAAGCGATAGGACAAAAAAAACTGACAAGGCGGGAAAAATAGCAAGTTTCCTTTAAAAAAAAACTGTCCTTCGAACATTAAAGTATACAATGTCCTACGCACATTTAAAGTATACAAAACATCCTAAAATCAATGATCTTATATCTATAGGAGTGATGTGGCTCAGGAAACAATAGGGATAGACGGATATAGAGTTTAGTATCCACAGCAAGTCTTTTAAGATGTTTTGTATACTTTGATGTATGCAGAAGGGTGTTAAAAATCGATCATCTACTTTGAAGTAGAGCTGTTGACACCAGGGACGGCTCTCATAGTGAGATTTTAGGCGTTCTCTTCTTCGCAAGAGAACTATGTTTCCCGTCTATTTCACAGACAAACACACACAATTAGGGTAATGAGCTCACCGTCACCGTCAGACATGACAGAGATAAAACAGTACTTCATATTTTCAGAAACCATCACAACTTGCAGTACATACATGTACCTTTATCTATCCATTTATGTGGCCAACACCCACTAAAGATATCTACAGCTGCTATGGAGCTGATACAGGTACAAGTCAGTCTGTGAGTTAGTCTGTTTTTTTACCCTCCAGCGTGCATCAAAGTATACAAAACATTCTAAAATCGATCATCTACTTTGAAGTAGAGCTGTTGACGCCAGGAACGGAAATCTTAGTGTAGTTGTGACAGAGATCAAACAGTACTTCATATTTTCAGAAAACATCACAACTAGGATCTTTTATTACAGCTGATTGCACACTGCGAAAACAAGGTATATCTACATGTATCGCAGAAAATCAATTTCTTGGCTCAACAACAACTCAGCCTTCCTACCAATCTTTAAAACGTCCCTCAGCTAGCTAGCAACCAATGTAATATTTTTGGTGATCTCAGTCGTGATAGCAGTTGGTCCCTCATGCCCGTAGCCGGGTCGTGGTGGTGGTGGTGGC
>NW_017804353.1:294140-298865 GCF_001625305.1 Branchiostoma belcheri
CACACACACACACACACACACACACACACTACACACACACACACACACACACACACACACACACACACACACACACACACACAGATGCTCAAATTAAGGTCCACTTTTTATCAGTAAAGGTCCAAGAGTTTTCTTTAAAAAGTGGACTGATTTGTATCACCAGCGGGACTGGAATCCTAGAAAAACTGCTCAGTTGTCTGTCTCCGTTCCGAATTGAAATAGTCTCAAAAACACGGGAAACGCCATTTCAGAATTTTCATTTTTCAAAATTTTCTGGAGGAGCATGCCCCCGGACCCCCTAGAAAGCTCGTGTCTTCGGCCTTCGGCGCTCGCTGGTCCCTCGGACAGTAGGAAGACCCCCCCCCCCACCAAAATCCTGGCTACCGGCATGTCCTTGTCCTCATACAGACGTCCTTGGTAAGACTATTTTTACCTCCTGCCGTAGATCAAAGGATACAAAACACAGATGTCCTCGATTCTACTTCTACTTCTACACGATATAGGACCCCCCCCCTTAAGCTACGGTTAGAATGAATGAATGAATGAAGACCTTTATTGCACATTTCTGCCAAAATTGGCTAAGTACAGGTCACAACAAAACAAGATGAATGGACACGGTTAACAGATACAGAAGAAACGAACTATCGTTATATAAATTCAACTTCTCGCTTTTCATTTATTGTAGAAATAAAGGTACAGATCTGTTTTTCGATGGGTGGTTTGACTAGTCGCAAATGAGGACTAATGAATTTTTCTACAGTACAAAAGTGCATGAAATAGGTTAGAGTGTTTGTATCTCTTACCGTATATTAATGGATACAAAACAACTTAAAATCAATAAGTTACTTTGAAGTAAAGCTGTTGACGCTATTAGTGGTGCTGTGGACATAGTTACGACAGAGATTAATTGTGCTTTATATTTACAGAAGCACAGAAAGAAAGTAATCACAACCAGGAGGTAAGATGCAATCTTTGTTATTACAGCTAGGCCCAGACCGCAACAACGAAAACATCCCCAGAAAAATAAGGCTAGAAGAGTATGGAACTAGAGTTCCCCGATCTCATACCTTCGCCAAATGATGTTAATCTTTATGACTGACAAATTATAGATTAGATTATTCCCCCCTGATTTAAGAAATAGGAACCTAATTTTCATGAATTATATCATTTTATAATAATCTCAACCAAAAAACAGTCTTATATTAACAAACAATGCATTCTAGCATTTCCTAATGAATTATGCAAATGAGGTCCTGATTTGAATAAATTATGTTTAATGATGTTCACCTCAATTTAACTTTCAAATACCACAAGTATGAAATTCCAGGCAGTTATCATTACATAATTATAAAATTTTCTCATTAATTATGCAAATTAAGTCATTATTAACATAATCAATATCTTCCTGTGTTTCTCTCGTTGTCAATTACCAACGTCACAAGCTTTAATTGTCCTATTATTGAATGCAGCTGATTTATAGAATTTCTCCATAAATTATGCAAATTACATCAATATTTGCATAATTGTCACATAATTATATTAAGCATCACGTAAGCTACCTACATACCAAAAATCACGACGATCTGTCAACCGGTTCTTGAGTTATCCCCTTTTGAATATTTTCAAGAATTTATCCCTGCAGTTCCAGAGCAAGCCACTAGGGGGCCTAAACTCACGTCACTTCTTCCCCAGCACAAGAGCTACCTACCATCTAAATTTCATCACCATAGCATGTCTAGATCATGAGATATCAAAACCGGAAGTTCAGCTGCAGTACCATAACAAGCCGCTAGGGGGTCCAAAATCTAATCACTTTGAGGTCTCATCAAGATCTACCTACCTACCAAGTATCAAGACAATCCATCAAGGCCTTCTTAAGTTATCGTGTTGACAGACAGACAGACACACACACACACACACACACATACACGAACGCCCCTGAAAACATATTATTAACCTTCTTGGCGAAGGTAATAAGGGGTCACCAAAGAGACATGTCAAATGCCTGTAAAGTTTGTGAAAAGACACATGATTTCAGGAGTTACTGCACACCCCCCATTGTATAAATTTCCAAGCTTTTAGCAATTTTGTCCCTACTTTTTTTTTCCCCGTGTCATAGACCCCAGAGGTCGCCCATTAATACTGTAATTAATGATTTGTGCACTGCCACTGCACTTTTATGTCCACTGTTTTCACTGTCACTTCTGTACCGTTAACTTATCATTGCAGTTAACGAATAATTCCTGGACTTTCTTTTTCCTGCACCTGTCACTACGATAAACACAAAGTTCTGTGAACATGTTAATTTTTCTCAGACCGTGAAATTTTGCTACCGTGAACATAAAGTGAAATACAGTACTGTGTACTGCTGTTTGTCTCTAAATTGCCAAGGGAGCAATCAATGCAGTTCATAGTTTTCCCTCAACTCTGTTGTCCCATTTAGTATTAGACCCCTTTCAACCTTCCAGTTGTACTAAAGGTAATTTATTTCTTGTACTCTTTAATCAGATTTGAGGTTTTTCAGAAGTTCCAGTCAGGGTTAACTGCAGTTACCAACTATTCTGACAGGGGGAGCTTCTGCTGAACTTGTGTAGTTGCAGGACAATGCTCCACTCAGTGTATGTGTAGTTTGGTTAATTGTTCAATCTCAAACTCACAAAGTGCTAACAATCATATTTTAGAAAAGGTTTATGATACTTGGCAAGCCACAACAATTATCGTTTTATCTATAAGTTAGATGAAAAGATGAAAAAATGACAGACAAAAAAAACACAAAGACAATGCCAACTGTTACTAAATAATTTACTGCATTTTGTGACACCCCAAAGAGTAACTATGATATCTAGCGTGTGAGCAATACAATTAGGAAGATTGTATACTTATAAAATCACAGATTATTCCAAGAAATGATGATGATTCCAAGATTCTGTCCACTGATATGTGACTGTGAGTTACATGATGACACTGTACATCCGGCCATGCATACCCTGTAGGTTTACTGCACAGCTTTCATTCGTGTGTCACTCTGCAATTAACAGCACTTAATCTGTAGACAGAACCAACAGAATTACTACAAAAAAACAACAACAACATTATGTTGTGAAATACATCCTTTTGGGGCTGTCAATACTACTAGGAGTGTATCATGACTTTTTCTGTACCTAAAGATGAAACAATCTCAGAACATGTGTCACATTATGATTATCTATTCAGCACAGTAAGTGTAAAGTTTCAATTATTATCTAATAAAGTGAGTGGGAGACTGCATTAAATTTGGTATCTGTGTCTCACTCAGTTATCTTAAACCATAGTTTATCTAGACATATACTTCATATGCTTGATACGTATCTAGACTACAATTGTCTGGCAACAGGATATGAATGTTTATGTCAAATGCAGCAGGTCAGCGTATTTGTAAATGTGATAGGGGAGGGGGGGGGGCGTCTGTAAAGTTTCCATTTTTCCAAAAATGGTCCTATAACTCTTATGCTAAGTACAGTCAGGCATGTCATGGAATTGAGTAGCCAGGAAATATAAGTAGCCTGTAGAAACCAGAAATGGCCGTAATTATGGATAAAACTCAGTGCCGGGGCATTAATGTCAGAAAAGGCCATTTCTGCATCAATCAGCAGAAGCAGTGGAAACATCAGACATGTGATAATGAGGCTGTCATGGAAATTT
Organism: Branchiostoma belcheri; assembly: GCF_001625305.1. NCBI lineage: Eukaryota > Metazoa > Chordata > Leptocardii > Amphioxiformes > Branchiostomatidae > Branchiostoma > Branchiostoma belcheri. The sequence goes on from NW_017804353.1 coordinate 297,822, forward strand.
AGGCGACGCACCCCTGCCATAATTCATTCACCTGTTTCCTGACTCGACTGAACTCTCGTGACCTAGATTTGCCAACCTCGGCAATAAATTACCATAAGGCCACACCAATTTGATTTCTTGGTTAACGGATTTTTCTAGAAAAATAATGGAGCGGGCGGGCAAAAAAATAAAAAATAAAAACAGGCCTGGGCATCCTATTATGGTCCAAAATGGTATGATAGGAGCCATGAAGTCAACACACCAGACTGGTTCAAAATTTAAACAATGAATTTTGAACCATTGCATTGAAAGATGGAATAACTGTAACAACTAGGACTGCTGTCAACTGTTCAGGGCAAAATATGAGCATTTTGCGGTTGATTCTGAAATTTTCTTTTTTTTTTTTGCAAATCAGAAAAATATTAAGCGGGCAAATCCGATAACCAAGAAATTAAATTGGTGTTGCCTTACCATAGTTCATTCACCTGTTCACTGAACTAAAGCGACCTAGATTTGCTATCCTCAGCAATAAATTATGATAATAAACACTGCTTTGTTGATGTTCTATGTCCTGCAGTTCCACATAAAGCGAGCAGCCAAATTTTCCGACGTAGCTCCCAGTCATGATTGTGTATCGACCTGTAGTATGTAATGTTCCCCAACTGTGACATAGGATCTTATCCCAGAAAATGACTTTTCATACCCTGTAGCTACTGTTGTTAAAATCACCATGAATAGAGAGTAGAAGATGCCTGACTCCCCATGGAGGTAGCCTCCATAGCATGCCAAAAACTGGGTGTTTTGGGGGGTCTTTGGGATCTTTTATGTGCTATTTTCTGATTGCATATAGACAACATAGCCGGCCTGGTCTAATTATGAACCCAGGTTTTTTGAACTGGGCTAATCAGAAAACAGCCGAAGACCACCAAACCCCCAGTTCTATAAGCCTGCTACGGAGGCTAATCAGAAAACAGCTGAAGACCACCAAACCCCCAGTTCTATAAGCCTACTACGGAGGCTAATCAGAAAACAGCCGAAGACCACCAAACCCCCAGTTCTATAAGC
>NW_017804353.1:298958-320027 GCF_001625305.1 Branchiostoma belcheri
CTGCTACGGAGGCTACATGAATAGAGAGTAGAGGATGCCAGACTCCCAGTGGAGGTACAGGCCCGGAGCAGAGCTTCAGATCTCAGGACTGGTGTGATTATCCCTTCTGCAATCGATCTTCCGTTATTCGAGGTTGAAAATTCACACCTGTGCTGCAACAGCCTCTGTAGCAGGCTTATAGAACTGGGGGTTTGGTGGTCTTCGGCTGTTTTCTGATCAGCCCAGTTCTAAAAATGGGGGTAATTTAATCAGGCCGGCTATGTTGTCTATAGAGCTTATTCACCACACGTCATCATGACGTCACGACCCCTCATGTCCCGTGCGACGCCATTTTGGGGCTACAGCGCCTACAGCGAGTTTCCAAGCATTGGCATGGCCGACAAACGTTAGGTAAACTGTCCTTTGTCCTATTACACGAAGAGTTTACCACCACTCATACCTCTCGTTACTGGAACAAAATAAAATCTGTTGGGATCGACCCGTTTTTGTTGAGTTTTGATCAGTCTGATCGAGACGGCGTCTACCGCCAGCGGAGTCCATTGACGCGACTTAGCTTCGTATTTGGTATTGGGCCGAAGTTTTTACACACAACATCGGTTCAAACCCTCTAAGAGTCTGGAAGCGTTGTATCAGGATGTGTAGAGAGTGTTGTGGGACATGCAGTTGCGTGGTGACAAGTACGTTGTAGTCGGGATACGCAAAAGGTCGCTATTTTGGAACAGCCCCGGACTGTGTCTGGATAATAACAAAAATTAACATCACTACTGAAAACCTGGAATGATAATTCTGGGCCAAAAAAACATTAATGCCGGTTCAGTCCTTGGGCAACAAGTGGAGTTACCAATTGTTAAGTCTGTGGGTTCCTGGGGTATGTGGAAGTATTCAATTTTTCCAATTGGATAATGTTTACTGGAAGGGGAAACGTGAAATTCTCATGTTCATTTTTGACTAGGACAAAGTCTTTGAATAGGGAGCATGTGAAATGTTTTCAAAACCTCTGTTTTCCATAAGATCTCATAGTAAGACTTGACACAGTATATGAGATGGGACCATGTAAAATTTTCATTTTTTCCTCTAGGACAAAGTTTGTGGGAACCCAATTGTGAACATTTCCATGTCTACTTTCCTCTTAGACACACACTCCTCTTGAAAGTGACAAAGTGGAGTTAGCCTGAATGATGCCCCCTGTATCAGTGAAACATACCTCTGTGGGGACTAACTGCCAAAACTAACTGCGGAATGAACGATGCACAATGGCCTAACTGTCTGCCCCTGGCATTGAGGTGCCAGTTTGACGCAAATGCCCCTCCGGCGAACCTGACCTTCCTGCCACCGATTCCGCCCGGCACGACAAATTCCGACCCTCAGACTCATCAAGCCTGGTCCGGAGCCATCAGGGGTTAATGTGCAATTAACACGCGGGACATTACTTGTCACAGTTCCCAGCGTCGCAGATTGGTCACCGGGATGGGGGGAGCGGACGTATCGCCACCTGGACGCCCAGTGTGCAAAATACTTTTTTGAACCAGGTTGCCCAGTGGCAAAAATTAGGTTGCCCATCAGAATTTTAGATTGCCGCACCTATAAGTTACTACTTTCCTCAAATTAAGTAATGTTACATACATCAGCCTTTGACAATATTTCTAACAGCCTTTAGTTAACTGATATTGAATCGAATGGAATTGAAACAGAATTATAACTATTATAACTGCAGAGAACGGTGTTTAAATTATAACTTCTGTAGTTTCTCAGATAGAAACTCCTCGACGTTGTCGGTGTTCCACTTCTCGATGGAGAGTGTCTCGACCACCTGGTCCCTGCTGTCCAGCATCTTCAGGATCGGGTCCGCGCCACGGACATACTAAGGACAGGAACGGGGAGAAAGAAGGAAGAAAAAAAATCACTTGAGTTGTTAAGCACTTTTCAAGGCTTTGCACTTATAATTGTGTAAGGTATGATGACAGTGGGGTCGTGTGGCGCAATCGGTAGCGCGTTCGGCTCACACTCCAGAGGTCGTGGGTTCGAACCCCACCTTGTCACCGATCTTGTGCCCTTGGGAAAGGCACTTTACACGACTTTCCTCACTTCACTCAGGTGGCAATGAGTACCTAGCTTCGGCTAGGGACGTCCCTCGGATAGGACGTTAAATGGAGGTCCCGTGTTTGGGAGAGCCACACCCCACGCACGTTAAAGAACCCACCGCACTTATCGAAAAGAGTAGGGGACCTTCCCGGTGTGAGTGGTTCAAGCCTTACAGTCTGGTCTCGGGGTTGACATCTTTGAAGAGGTGATAGTCACCTGTTATGTCAATCCTTCCACAAATGTGGTAAATCGTCATAAAATAAAATAAAAATAAAATAAAAAAATAATTGTGTAAGGTATGATGACAGCCAAGAAGTCAAGAAGTAATAAACTTGACAGAATCTTTATGCAAATACAACAGAAGTACAATGTAAGTGTCCTTCATGTCAATATTCAAACAAAACAGGACAATGTGGATTGTTTCTTGTTGCGTTCCTTAGTGTCCTACAACTAAAATCTACATCTGTGGTGCCAGTCACGGTTGACAGGGAGATTCAGGAGAAGGTCATCTCTCAGTGTTCTCCCTCATGTTCAAGTTAGGATCAGGACAGAGTCAGAGACAGACAGATGACCAGTTTTACCCAGGCTGTGTCGTCTGATTCATCTGAAGAGAGGAGCCTTCCCCTGAGAGATGAGGACCTGACAACTGCACAGAAACTGGCCATGCACGACTATGTGGTGCAGCAGGCCAGCAAAGCCAACAACAACAGTACAACTAGATTGTTCATCATGATCTGCAAGCTTAAAATACAGACGTTATCACAAAAATAAACAAACTCACAGCATAATGGCATTAATGCAGATAAAAACTGGTCAATGACAGAGATATAGGATTATGGTGTATTGAGTACATGTTCAATTGTACATATCAGAACTCATAACTTGGTGACTGTTCCCCGAGATGTTTTCATGATGAATATTCTTTTATTAATACCCAATGTTCAATCTATGTTGTCCTAGCCGAGAGTATTAATGTTTTAAACTATATGGTATTTTAACTTAATGTATTTCTTTTAATTACTTGATTGATATGTGATCTTGTTTTATGCGTTGAATGTTGTCTATTGATGGAACGATTCTGTTAATTACAGATCAATTCAGAGCCATGGTCTGGTGCCATGGCTCTGCCATTCTGTAAAGTTTGTGAAACAACAATAAACCATTACTACTACTACTATCAGTCAGTGGCCTTAATTTGTGACCCAATTGCCAGTCCCTAATGGGAGATCTCTAAGTACCTGAGCTATAGAAAATCCTTGCACAAGTCGATGGACAGAGATTTAGATTCAGATTCTGGATTGCAGATAGAGAAATCTCTGTCCATCGACTTGTATTCTGGATTTTGGTGTTCTTCGACCAGGCATCAATGTCAGATCAATGTCTAGATTTCAGCATCAATGGCAAGGGACTAAGCTGACCATTACACCAAGACTGGCAAAAGATGAAGATGGCTTAATTTTGACTTTGAGTCATGGTCGCCTTAAAAGTTTAATCTAACTAGACCCTTTTTTAATTTCAAGGATCCTATGTTAGATTCTTGAGCTCTACATTTCAAGTTTGTTACTTAGTCTACATGCAAGTTTTTACATCTGAAAGAGCATTTGTCCCTTCATGGTACATGGCACTAATTTGTATTTCCATCTTCATTTCTAACGAACCGTAAAAAAAGGGTAAAGGTCCCAAAGCTTTTTTGAGACCATTTAGACAGTGGGTTGCTAATTCTACTTCTAGCCAGGAATCAAACCAGTGACAGTGATCTGCTAGCCTAACCACTCTGCAACCACTAACAAGTTGTTAATCTTCTCCTAGTTGCATAACACTTAATAACCAACAAAGAACTTGTATAGGAAGTCTAATTTAGTATACTAAAGGTTAAATGTAAAGATCTTACCTTGATCTTCAGACCTGGAAACTGCTTGGGCCTATCGCTCTTCACGAAGGCTGGAAAATAAAAAGGGAAACATGTGAATAAGATCACATAACAAATTCTTATAGACAATTAAAGTGTCAGCCTTTTTGGCGACGCCTTTGGGGCGGAGGCATTGTGCAAGTACTACGATCGCTTTGAAAGAATTTCAAAAATTGCACGAATGCGTTCCCCAGGGAATTGGTTTGGAGGAAACCTTCGGCCATGTGGTTTTTGGATCAAGTAGGTAACTTACACAGGGTGCCCACGTGCCACCCATCCAGATGCCTGGCATGATCAGTCTTCTCCCCACACCATGGACAGAGAGCACACAGCTGTCTTTGGCCAAATACGATATTCAAACAGGTCACAGAGAGAAAAGAAATTATCTGTCCTTTTGGAACCCACAAAAGGTAAAAAAAAAGTCAAAGGAGTAACAACTTCAGACCAGACATAAAATCCAGTCTCTGGTGGAGGATAGAGTGAAGTGGAGGATGGTTTTCAGTTTGGTTCTAGCGGGAACTCGACCAAAGTAAAGTAAGTATGTCATCATAAAATCTATATTGCTGGGGAAGAACGGCTGATTCCTCCTATACGTGTATTTGGTATATTGCCCCACACCTTCTCCACCCAGCCTGTAAATTTCACTATGTGCATGTCTTTATAACATAGGGAAATATGTTTTTCTGATAATTGTAATGTAGATTGCTAGCTCCACCACATGAAATAATATATATCATTCAGTCGTCGCCTTGGCAATGATTTTTATTGCCTCAGCCTTGTTAGATTTTGTGTTTCTTTGAGTATTCCCTTCCACAATCAACAATGAACTTGTCATGTTTGGAAATCTTATGTACTTTTCTTTTCTTACAAAGAATCTGAGGAAGAAGTAAATATTCTGTTGGGATGTTTAGTGGCTGTCAGAGAAGACTGGTCATTCAGAAAAGATGACAATTTTTCTTATCTATCCCAACATCTGCTTGGAGATTATAATAATAATGATAACGTTTATTGTACATTCATGCCCTATCGGGCTAAGTACAGGTGAACAGATGAAATAGGTAATATACATGTTTGTAGTACAAACGGCTCTAAAACTACTCTAATACAGAGGTTCGGCTTCTTTTCGTTTCTTTGGTTTATATACATGTACCTAAACCTAAACCATGGCCAGTTCCAGCCCTAAAAAGCTGACACTATGGAACGTCAAGTCTGACACCCAGGTAACCAAATCAGCCGTAAAAATACACATTTCATCACGTCGAATATCATCACTGCCATAAAATCTGATGGAATGTGTAACGGCAGCCATGAAGTTTAACTCCCAAATTTCCTATTATTTTCTTACTCCATTTTACAGGGCGGCTACGGCCCGCTATCAAAGTTCGGTCATATCTCAGGGTGGCTTCCGAGGTCGATCCAATCATTTTGGGTTTTTGTGGAGTTCCGAACACCTGATTTTAGAGACAGTGCACGATAAAATTTCACAGGCTGCCGACTGGAGGCAAAAATGATGGTAAGATTCACCCAAGCGTTCAATCTGACTGTTATGAAAACATGAAAGATGTTATTGGTGTGGGTGTCGGTAGGATCTGAGTTAAGTACGTATACGCTCACAGGGCTCAAAATACCACCTCCACTTCTGATGTTTACCTGCACCAGTCCTTAAATAGTAATTTTTTTTGTTGTGTCAATAAAGAATAATACTAGGATGTATACCTATGAAGTATAAAAGAAACAGTGGCACAGGTTTCTGAATATCTTATATAATTTTAGTGTTTTATCCACACTTCCCTAATTACTGAGTGGTTCACAGGACAGGTAAACTTTGTTTAATTGTTTTTTTCTTTTTCGCATAACCGCCTTTTAATAGGCGTAACACACCAGTTTTGTACATGTACGTACATGTACAAGCTGCGTAAGACCGGACTGTAGGGTTTGAACCACTCACACCGGGATTTTCAATGCACCAGTGCAGGTATGAAAAAAAACCAACTCTGTCTTCTCCACATCCATAACATAATTACACAAATTAGCAATTCAATCAATTCTGACTAATAGACCAGATTAAGTCTAATTAAAAGTTACTACTTTACTAAATCGGTTATCTGTACACCACAGCACTTCTCTGAAAACAGCCTCAAGTCTTTCATATTAAATGGTTACTGTAATTCCTGATATTTTCACTTAACTGTTATGTTCACTGTTTTCACTGTCACTTCTGTACCGTGAACTTATCATTACAGTAAACAAATAATTTCTGGACTTTCGTTTTCTGCACCTGCACCGTGAATATATAGTTTCGTGAACATGTCCATTTTTCTCAGACCGTGAAATTTTGCTACCGTGAACATAAAGTGAATTACAGTAAGCAGTAAGCCCCTGAAAAGCCCCCAGGGAAACTTGTGGGGTTAATGCAAAGTCACCATCTCAACTTCATTTTGTTCCTTTGCCCCCCTCCCGATATAATGACGTTAGGCCACAGCAAGTAAATTTTATGGATGACATCCTCCACAGACCCCAAATCTAATGCGAGCAGGCGAAAAAAAGAAAACAAGGCGAGCCGAAAAAAAAACAAGGTTCCTACATGTTAGAATTTTGAAATTACCCCCAAAGTCAGGCAAAAATTAATGCATGCGCTGATGTCATCCATAGAAATTACTTGCTGTGGCCTAACGACATTACTTGAGCTACAAAGTAAAACTTGCATGGGGACACTTTTATTTTCAACGTCGATGTTAGAAAACTAATTGTACAACGTTTTATCTCTTAGGTGTCAGATCATTGAGCTAGAAAAGGTGGATCAGTTCAAATATTCATGTCCCTTGCAGGCTTCCAACCCCCCAAAAAAGTCTAGGGTCTGCAGTTTTTTCTAGGGTCGGTCGGGAAACAGGAAACACAACATTTTTTTTCCTAGGCCTAACGACATAACTGTAGCTCCGACGATCTGGGGAATAAAAGAGAGAGAGAGAATGGTTTATTATTCACAAAAATGTAGGAACCTTGTTTTTTTGGCCTGCCTTGTTTTTGTTTTTTTGCCCGCTCGAATTAGATTTGGAGTCTGTGGCGGATGTCATCCATAAAATTTACTTGCTGTGGCCTAACGACATTATTGCAGCTCCGACGCGATCTGGGGAATAAAATCTCCCGCTGAGCCCCAATCTCGGGACATACGGGAATCAATAGGCATTACCGGCGGGGTGGTGGGGAGATTACGCCTGGAAATGGCCAGATTTTCGGGGCAAAGGGGGAAAACGGAATTCAATAAAGAGAGGGGATCGCGAATGTCGTGCTACGTTCCAGGTGACATTGGCCCGAGTCATTACTACATGCACCTGTTGGAATATGACTTTGAGTTTGAGTCAAGTAATGCAAATAGAGAACCGGTGCAATGGCCAAGTGGCATGGGTCGAGTGGCTTGCATTCGGTAGGTCATGAGTTTGTTCCAGGTGACATTGGCCCGAGTCATTACTACATGCACCTGTTGGAATATGACTTTGAGTTTGAGTCAAGTAATGCAAATAGAGAACTGGTGCAATGGCCAAGTGGGTAGAGTGCATTCAGTAGGTCGTGAGTTCGATCCCCGGCTGAGTCATACCAAAGACTTTAAAAATGGTACAAACTGCTTTCTCTGCTTAGCACTCAGAGTACAAATCAGTTTACAGTACTGTCCCTACATAATGTATGTACATGAACAATTTGTAGCACTATAGAAGCACTGCAAAGTGCAAACATAACAGCATGAATGCAGGTCAGGTCTCTCAAACTAATGTACATCATTCATAGTTCATACTACATGTGGTATATACCATGTCATGCAGCCATATTGCACCCCATTGCCATTTCTGCCACTTTAAAAGCTTTTAGTGTAAAACACAGGCATGACACCAGCCCAGAAGAGCCCATTCGACCCACCGGGTGGTCTGTCTGGTAACATCACTCGCAATGCGCGACACAATCTAACAAACAACGCTTGGGCCTAGGAAATATATTTTGTGTTTCCTGTTTCCCGACCATCCCTAGAAAAACCTACCAACCCTAGCCTTTTTTGGGGGGTGGACCTCTGCAAGGGACATACTAGTAAATCATAAATTTTTTGAGCTCATCAACCTTTTCTAGCTCCATGATATGACACCTGAGTTATAAAACCTGAGTGATAAAATTGGTTTTCTAACATTGACATTGAAAATAAAAGTGTCCTCATGCAAGTTTTACTTCGTTAAACTGTATTGTATAATTAGGCCACAGTGCCAATTTAATTTGTTGGTTCTCGGATTTTTTCAGAAAAAATATGAAGCGACAGGGCGAAAAAAAATAAAAATAAAAACAGGTCTAGGCATCCTATTATAGGCTTAAATGCTACAAAATGAGCCATGAAGTCAACACAAAAGGCTGGGTTAAAATTTAAACATTGAATTTTGAACTTTTAATCAAACCACTGCAATGATAGATGGGAAAACTGTAACAACTAGGAACTAAGGACTTTCCTCAACTGTTGGGGGCAAAATATGAGCATTTTCAGTTGATTCAGGACCAGAATCAAACTTTTTTTTTTTTTTTTTGCAAATCAGAAAAAAATGAAGAGGCGAATCCGAGAACCAAGAAATTAAATTAGTGTGGCCTTAAGTTAGATTACTAGAAATTGCAAAAGTCTTTAAAAAAAAAGAAAGAAAACAAAAACAAAGATAATCCCTACCCACTGACCCTAATTTTTTCAGGACTAAAACCAGCAAACACAGCATTATTTTTCCTAGGCCTAATATTGCCACCATTGCCACCCACAGCCGGAGGAAAAACTACAGACGCCGAGGGACTAAATTATCCAGCCACAGAAAGCCAATTCATCAAATCGACACCAGCAACGAGCAATGGTGCCTGATACCTTCACGGTCGGGCTAACGATTTTTTTTACATCCACCACGCAACCCCCACACGTTATAAATTCAGAACGCATTCCAATGTTAAAAAACCAGATTTCTGTAGAGTGTAACGATATCCAAAATCAAAGCTTCTCAATGAATTCTCGTTGGTCGATCACTTAAATGCCTAGAGTTTTGGATGAAGGAAGCAATCACAGCATAGCCGAGGGCACATAACTTGGAAAAAGTATGATAAAACAAATAGAATACAAGATGGGCAAATAAAATCCAAAATGATTCTGAATTTCAAAATAGAGACTATAAATGTTAATGTAGAAATGTTGCATTTACATTGTATTTGTTATCTGTCAGCTGAAAATGGTATGGTGGCCTACAAGTCTGTGTTATGAAATATAGTATAGTTATGTGTTTATGAGGTATAGTTATACCATTACAACTACACTCAAAGGTACCACACTTGTACACTTGTGTCACTTCTACAAGTATACTCCAAGGCTACCACGCAATAGTGTACATGTATCTTCCTATTTTCTTGCCATGTGGAGCATGACACCAGAGAGTAACAAGATTTTTTTAAATCAGGAGAAAATGTGCAGATGTCATTAAAAAATCTACATTATGTACCTGCTACAGTGAAAAACAGCTCATAATAGTCATATAGTTATGTATATTTACACCATTTGATGGTGCCCATTTCTTAACCTTGAAGTTGCTAATGATCCCACAGCTTAAGGCAGGTTGTAGACGTTATCTTTCTGGGCCAAGACTACCCTGACCCATTCATGCCACTGTCCATTACACCAGACGGCAATAAAAATGGTATCAGGCGATAAAAAGGAACATTTCTTCCCTCCCTCAGGCACTTAACGACTATAACATCTCCTATCAACAGGACTGTTGGATATGTACTACATATATCATGGGCTAACTTGCTGCTGGGTTTTTTACTCCCTTAAAGGCAACCAGTGCAGTTTTTAGGGCTTGGAATCTCTAATGTTTGACGAATCTCTAACTTGTTTTATTCATTATTGTGAATTTCTGGCAAATATTGTCTATGTATTTTCCCTTGCACTGTCCTTGGTGCTGAACATGCAATCCGCTACTTGGAAGCTTCATTATTGAGTATATCAATATTTCACTAATAGCTGAAACAAGTGTTTTTGTCATGTTTTTTGTCATGTTGTAAGGTGAAAGCTTACATGTATTCTTTATACCAATTTTCTGGACGAAGCACTTCTAATATGGAACAGAAAAATATACAGTTAACTTTCAAAATTCCATTTCCTAATAATGTATCTTACATAAAAATTTGATTAAACATAAAAATATTGTAGATATCCATGGAAAATCAGGAATTCCCTGTGTGCTACCTGGGTGTGTATGTAAAGACATGCAGGGGTCAAAGAAAGGTCAAACACCCTGTACCACCTGTATAATGTATTATGTATGCTGATCCCTGTCTAGGGGCTATGTTCATAGCAGGACCTACGCTAATATCACGCCAAGGGCCCTCTATGAATCTCTTGTTTAAAGTGACACCATATAGCTAATATATCCTGAATTACAAAATGTAATTATACTCTTCCTAAGAAAACACAATAGATTAGCTTAAGTATCATTACGGACTAGCTTGTTAGAATTATATTTTAGTATTATTACATTTTAGTATAATAGTTTGTGTATGTACCCTTGTTGTTTCTTTGCCATACATTGTACCAGCTACAGTTGTTGAGCAATAAAGTTGATTTGATTTGTTTCAGTGTTCAAAATACCCAGAAGAAATTGCAGAAGAAAAATCATGCATTTTGCAATTTCTAGGTTTCAATTATTAGGTACATGTAGAAAAGGTTGTAGTATGGAGGCTTGTGTATTTGTAATTGTTTCCAAATTGCAAAACAATTTTGACTCAACTGCAATATTTCAGAATATTGAAAAAAAAAGGATCTCTACCACTTTGTTTTATGATGCAAATGTACACATATATGTAAGTTGTAACTGAATCATATTAACACCTCATATTGCATACTTTAGGGTTTCAAATGAGATTAATCATACACGCAGTTTGGTTGCTTAATATCTTCAATGTATGTCTATGAAATTACATCAATATTTCTTCTTTGACAGCTATTATTTGAAATGTATGTTTGTGAGTCACATTGGCTGCATTACCAATATCATTCAGTTGCTTTTCCCTATTGAGGCAATATAGTACATTGTAAAGTAATGTACATGTGTACGTAGAAAATATTTGGGGTGCACAACATAATACAAAATAGATGCACATACATAGATAGAAAGCTTCTACGCTCACAGAACTTTAGTCGTGCATAACAGTTTAATCTTAACTTGTATTTTACTTTACTTTAAGCAGAATGTCACCAAAACATGAAGAAAGAGTACTCTTGCCCAGAGTTGCAGGCAAAATCCTTACATCAGTTTAATTAAGGCATTTCAATTTAAGAAAAAAAGCAGTGACTACACTGCTACAAGTACACACATGTACCCAACAGCTTCCTTTGGTGTGAACATGATGTACATGTATTATTCAATTTACATGTTTCAATTGCCGTATCAATCTCCAGCAACATTAATGCCTGTAAGTAGTAACCCCTTCAGGACAACTGTTCCGACCGACGCCGGGGCGTTTATATCACACCATCCCCTTCCCTTAAGCCTGGCCTGTGCTCGCTTAATGATTAAGGATTGGGCCTAGGAAAAATCATGTTGTGTTTCCTGTTTCAGTCCTGAAAAAATTAGGGTCGGTAGGGAGGGATTATCTTTTTTTTACTAGATTTTTTTATTGGACATTTGCAATCTCTAGTGATCCAACGTATACACTACAGTTTAACAGAGTAAAACTTGCATGACTATGAAGAGTCCTTACCTTAGACCTTAGACTACCTTAGACATACCTTAGACTATGAAGACACTTATATTTTCAATGTTGTACATGTACAACATTTCATCACTCAGGTGTAAGATAATTTAGCTAGAAAAAGTTTATCAGCTCGAAAAATATATGTCCCTTGTAGCTAGGGGTTAACCCATAAAAGGCTAGGGTTGGCAGTTTTTCTAGGGTCGACCAGGAAACAGGAAACATGGGGTCGACTCTGAACCAAGAAGTCCTGGGTTCGAGTCCTGACATGCCCCTGGGAAGGCACTTAACACGACTTTCCTCACTTCACTCAGGTGAAAATGAGTATTGTATTGTCCCGTGTTGGTAGCGGCATTAATATAAGTTGAAAAAACTTAAGTGTGCCGTCACCACGTCTGGTGATTTCATGTTGGAATAAAAAAAAACACAGGAAACACAACATTATTTTCCCCAGGCCCTGCTAGATGATTAAGGATTGGGCTGGATCTTCACCTCTCCCCCTACCTGTCCACCTGCACTGTAAGGGATTACCTGTGAAATAGCCTCCGTAATCATTTCCCCATAGCTAATTAAGTCCACGGGGGAGGGAAAATTGGGTGAGATACACCCCGCGGGTCATATTGATCCACTACTCGACGGGGATGAGATGGATTTTTGTCTGCGGAAAAAACGCCTGGAGGAAGAAGAGGGGCACTGCAGGATACCGGTACCTGTCGACATGATGGAAGGACTGGATGTTTCATGGGGCTGAGGAAAAATGAGTGGTGAGGGGGTGGGGGTTGTTGCTACAGACATTTTCAGGAAGTTGACTGGCCAAAAAGCAAGTATTACTTTTTCATAATATGCTGCCTACATGTAGTTTCCAAGAGAAGTGTCTACAGCTAGATGTCCACAGTTCCTTTTCCTTTCATGTCCTTTTACAAACTGTACCTCCCCAACCAAAGTCTGGTACACATTTACAATGTATACCTGGGTGGAGTGAAGAAAGCCTTTTATATAGTGCTTTAATCTCAATGATGAAATGATTACCCAAGAATGGAACCTGTGACCACTCCGTGGAAAAATGCCTGGAGGAAGGACAGGGGCAGGATACTGGTACCCGTCAACAAGATGGAAGGACTGGATGTTTCACTTTCGTAAAGTTCACCTGGTCCTAACAACCACACGTGGGGCAAAATGAGGAGAAATGGGTGGTGAGGAGAAGTACTTGCTTGGGACAAGCAGGTTGACTGGCCAGAAAAAACTTGCAATATACACCCTAGTTCCTACTACGTAGCTACCAGGAAACATATCCACAATAGATACAAGTGATTGGTCATTAATTATCCTGATGAAGGTGACAGTGGTTGTTGAAAATTTGATCCCTGTGTAACCCTTGTGTTGGAATAGGGTTCAACATTTTACTACTACTCTACAATACATATATGTACCCACAGCTATTAATGTCTAATTTTAACTTCCCAGCCAGAGTCAGGTACACCTGGGTAGAGTGAGGAAAGTCTTGTAAAGTGTGTTTTCCCAAAGACGCAATGTCTAGCCAGGAATGGAACCTGTAATCTCTCAATTTTGTTTCTATCATGCTGGCAAAGTAAGACTCTGTTTCTGCTTAATTTGCAAACTCAGCACATACCTTGGACCTGGGGCCATCTCCCCAACTTTCATCCACACACTTCTAACAACGCACCAGGAAACAACTGGAAGAGAAAACAACAACATGGGTCAAAACTACAATTTGCACAAGTCATGTAGGCCCAGGGTTTGATTCAAACTAGTTATACCAAGGAATTCAAAATTGTACACGTACATTCTCTGCTAAGCACTGGACAATATAAGTTACAGGAAACGATTAAAATATTTAAACACAAAGTGCCACCACTACAGGGACTGGCTCACTAATATAGTGATGGCACAATGCTGTGGCCCAAGGGCTTTAGAAATGGAGATAACATTAACACTCTTCTACAGACCGAAAAGTGAGGGGAGGATTTTGACTTTTAAATTTTAAAATCTGATTTTCTACCTCCATGTTTTAACTGATTGTTTACCAGCACACACACTTGTACTGTACATTCTCCGCTTATCTGCTTACTAGTAGCACTTGGCAAGTTATAGGAAAGATTACAAGAGTTGAATACACAGTGAAACTGCACTGTGAAAACACCAGTGGTCCAGGACATCCTTCCTGCTGTAGTGCTGACACATTTAACTGTGTGGGCCCAAGCGCTTTAGACATGAAGATGGCAATCTGTTATACACTGAGAGTGAGGGGAGGATATGTTTCCCAGCACAGTGTACCTGTTGTGTACTGCCGGGGTTATCTTGCTGACAACATTGTCTGCAGTTGTCCTCGAGAGACTGCAGCTGGAACTGCTTGAGCTCATCACAGGAGCTGCAGAGCAGGTTTGTGGTGAAGCCCAGGTCCTGGCACTTCTCTGAGGTGTACTCACACGTCACCAGGGTTAACTGCAATCAGATTTAAATATAGAATATTAGTGAGTGAGTGAGTGAGTGACTGACTGACTGTGTAAGTGAGTGTGTGTGTGTGTGTGTGAGTGAGTAAGTGAGTGAGTGAATAGTGTATGAGTGAGTATAGAGTGTGTGAGTGAGTATGAGTGTGCGAGTGAGTGATTGAATGAGTGAATGAGTGAGTGTGTGAGTGAGTGAGACAGGAGCTGCAGAGCAGGTTTGTGGTGAAGCCCAGGTCCTGGCACTTCTCTGAGGTGTACTCACAGGTAACCAGCGTTAACTGCAATCAGATTAAAGTATAGACTATTAATTACTGAGTGAGTGAGACAGGAGCTGCGGAGGAGGTTTGTGGTGAAGCCCAGGTCTGGCACTTCTCTGATGTGTACTCACACGTCACCAGGGTTAGCTGGGGGCATAGGAAAGCATGTAACGATAAATATACATTGTATAGCATATTAGTTACTGTGAAATATTTACTGTGTTTTTTGTGTGCACAGTCCTCATAGTTAGCTCGCAAACATGTGTTGTCCTAGCCGTGGCGACTCTTGATTCGGGCTTACATTGCATTACCCTCAGCAAGAGTCGTGGAAAGATCCATTGGCAGAACTGCACATTTCCCTTTGGCTGCACGATCCTCCGTTTTTGACCCGGTTTTTTGCTGTCTCGAGCTTCCCTACAATATAACTCCACAATTGGCCGGGTTGCCGATGTTTAGATCAGCCTAAATATTCCACAGCGCGACAGAAAAGTAGTAAAATAGCTAGTCGGCACAAGCTGGCGGCCATCTTGGATATAGTCGGGAATGTCCGCTACCGCCGTCGGGAACGCTCGGTAGCCTTTCCGGTTATAATCGGAGAGCTTTCGGTCGCGCTTCGGTAATCGTGACGCTACCGAGCGTTCCCGACGGCAGTAGCGGACATTCCAAGATGGCCGCCAGCTTGTGCCGACTAGCTATTTTACTATTTTTCTGTCGCGCTGTGGAATATTTAGGCTGATCTAAACATCGGCAACCCGGCCAATTGTGGAGTTATATTGTAGGGAAGCTCGGGACAGCAAAAAACCGGGTCAAAAACGGAGGATCGTGCAGCCAACGGGAAATGTGCAGTTCTGCCAATGGATCTTTCCACGACTCTTGCTGAGGGTAATGCAATGTAAGCCCGAATCAAGAGTCGCCACGGCTAGTGTTGTCCCAGGTATACGTGGGGTATTGAAAACGAAGAATTACATGGCACGATTCTCTGCACTGTTGTATTGTTTCAACTGTGAACTCAAAACTTAGTGGGTGCCTTCTTTCCTCCCTCCCACCATGAAAGAAAGTCCCCACAAAAGTACAGAACATTGTATAACGATTTCAGTGGTGTTCAGTCAGTATTCTTGTGACATGCAGTTTTTACGATGTCTTGTGAGGCTGAATTAGCCTATTTCCAGTATGTTTTGATCAAAGCTTCATAAAACTTTATGGTAAATTTCTAACGGAGGTAATTAACTTATGAGAAAATTGTCAAAGATAGCCGGGACAAGGTGAGATTTAATGGCACTCTGAAAACTTCTAATTCCTTGCAGTATCAGTTTCAAACACTAGGAGCGCTCTTTTAAATGTACCCGGAAGTGTATCTAGATCAAGAGAAAAAGTATCCTAGTTTAGACGCAATGCCTTAACTACTAGTATATAAAACACTGATTCAGGGGGCATATAGGCCTACACTCAGACACACAATTGACAAGTAGTATGCACGCTAAGGCTTCTAAACACTCGGTATTACTATTAGCATATGGTATAACGTTACTTATATCCACGTCATCGTGAAATTTGGGCCATTTTTTACGTTCTACTGCGTCCAAACAGAACCGGGTTGTCAAAATTAAACACTCATATCAATTACCACATCACTACATACATGTAGGAATTGTCAGCAACTACTAAAGGGCGGAAAATAAGCAGAAAACTTACTAAAAAGAGAAGAACCAGCCACATAAAGTAACTGGCCGGCGCCATCTTGCTCTGAAGCGGATATTGGGAGATACCAATTAGAAAAAGGGTACAGATTGTTAGAAATCACTTGTAAAATGTTCAAGTGATACAAGAAAGACGAAAAACAAAAACGATTTAAGGACACTAACACATCTATTTTAATTTTGGTCATGAAGTTTTGTAAAATTGAACATGAGTCTTCTTTAATTTAATTGTGACGAAGGCTCAACGGACAATATCACCCCTATTGCAAATGAGATTTACCGTGTCAATATCATCAACTTCATTTTCAGCTGTGTGAAACATTTTCTTGGCAGCTGTATCGAGTAACACCTGCGTAGCTGTCAAACATTGACTTTCACATCGCTAGAAGATCCCGATACGCGTACAAAATAACATTCTCTGAGTCTACCGAGTTTTGCCGAAGTTGAAAAATTATAATTTTTTCTTTCCGCCCGATTTCTCTCGCGAGATCTGAGACGAGCCGCACCGTGACCCAAAACAGTGGGATTCCACTTCCGGTTTTCGAGATGACCTGAGAAAAGACGGCAGTACAGCCGCCGTGCAGCACACAGCAACACTCTAGTCTAGCTACTGACTCTTTCCTCCAACTTCTCGGCGCTCTAGCTGCGAACAAAGACGGGAACATTGCCGTCCAGGCGGGCCCCAGTCCCGCTAGTTCCCTTGCCAGTGCCGACGTCCCCGCTAGGAAAGAGGCTTCGGCCGGGGAGCTAGGAGCTTCTATGGGGTTCTCACGTACCATGCAGACCAGGTATCAGCTGCTGATGGCGCTACTGTTTGTAGCTGCCATCATATACTTGGAGAATCAGATCCAGCGACTGGAGGCGGCCAGGGACAAAATGGGTGAGTACCACGCAATGTTGTAGACTCTATGGTTCTTGACTGTCCCCCACAGTTGATTGAAAGTACTAGGAAAGGAAGACACGTTGCTTTTTGTCTTGAGTGCTGATGGTGCTACTGTACTAGGAGAATCAGATCCAGCGCTTGGAGGCGGCCAGGGACAAGATAAGCAAGTACCATGCAGTGTTTGCTTGTCCCCACATCACTGTTGATAGAAAATAGTAGGCAAGGAAGACACGTTGCTTTTTGTTTTGAGTGCTGAAGGTGCTACAGTTTATAGCTGCCATCATCTACTAGGAGAAACAGATCCAGCGCTTGGAAGTGGCCAGGGACAAGATGGATAAGTTATGGTTTGATCCCCATGCTGTGTTGTAGACAGTCCCCTAGTATGTTGATATAAGTTACAATGTAGATATAACATTAAACAATGCATATAGTAGGCAAGGAAGACACGTTGCTCTCAAATTTGTTTTGAATGCCATTTTTTGGTCGTAGAATGTTGATCTGATGATGATGAAGATGCAGGGACAAGATAAGTTTGGTTAGATCCCCGTGCAGTGTTGTAGTCTCTACAGTGCTTGACTGTCTCTGTAACACTGTTGATATAGAATAGTAGACAAGGAAGACACCGTTCATGCTTACTAGTATAAACCTGCCTTTCTCCTGCAAGTCTCTAGTGTCACTGACAGAAGGTAGTGAATGCTAGCTGAAACGTCTGACCGTTTCCAAAATCATTATCCAGTTGCTCGAGTAACTGTTTTTTGCTGTATCTTATTACCTGGATGTCTAACCCTCACCGATGTATCAGGGAAGACACTTGACTCTTTGTTTTGAATGCCGTCTGGTGGTAGAAATGTTGAGAATGATAATGAAGATACCAGGACAGCATCCAGGTTTCTTACTCTTTAGGATCATATTTGTGAAGGAAGTGTGGTATCAGACCTTACAGGATGTGCCTTGTGCCTTATCCTTTAATTAAGGTCACGGAAATGTCTCATCCGGTGATAACGAAAAATACTATATCTTCAGTCTTGTAGACTTGAGGTTGTGACTTGCAGTTTTGTAGATGAGAATGGTTTTTATTTATTGGTTTGGCAGTTCAATCCTCACAGCCAGGGCTAGCCATGGCCAGTGGCTATTACACAAATTGTATTATTACAAAGGGCTTGCCCTGCTGGCAAGATATGACAAAACATTACGGCAACATATAAGGTGGCTTAACAATCTACAAAACTAGATGAGAATGATACATGGAAAATTAGCTTTATCATCAAGTCATGTCAGTGAAGTGTCAACAATGCTAATTCATCTATTTATTCATTTATCCATCTAGAAATCTTGGATACATATGGATAGTCCCTCCTGCCAGAAATGCTGATATTCGTGTTTAAAAAAATGTACCAGTTCTTCAAATATGGTGAAAAAAGTTATAATTTTCCAGAGGAACATCCATGATCAGATTCATAAGATAACAAAATTTATTACTCCAGAAAATATCAATAACTCTACATCTAGAGTGATATTAGGACGCATTAGGGTAAAACATAAGCCTTCAATATGTGTATATGAGGGATTTATTGAAAAAATGAAATATCAGAACATTATTACTATATCATACCATCTACCGGCTTACTCAATATTCAGCAAAATCCATTTTATCTCTTGGGCTAACGGTGTTCGATACTCTTATGAGCTAGACAGAGTGAGCGGGGATACCTGCGCCCATGTAGCTTCATCAAACATGGAGCCTATAATCCCCCCCCATCTACATCACCCGGGTGGTATAACCCAAGGTTAAGACCCCTGGTTGGATGCCTTTGATGTTCCCTTAGTCCTAGCTTTTTGCTGTGAGTTGGGTGGCCGAGTATGGGGTCAACACATGCCTTATTCAAATGGTAATATAGATTTGGAATACAGAGTGGAGAGGGGTTAATGTTGGTACTATCCATTTGTGCCCTCTTGATGTGTATTTTCTGTGAGTGAATTTTAAAGTTAGGGCTATGTTCCTTACACCTATACACAAGTTGTACCTGTACCTGCAAAATTATTAAGGTACAGGTCTGGACCTGAACGAAATAAAACAGAAAGCAGACACCATCTTTACAATGAAGATACTACGTATACGTAGTACTAGGTAAATTGCATCTCAAAGGTGACAATGTTGTCAAATTTACTAGTAGTACAACTTGAGTTTTAAAATCAAGGAGGTTTTTGAAGCCCTTGGAGAAACCCTCAAAGATAGCAATTTACCAGTAAAAAGATAGTTATATGGATTGTTTAACTTACAAATGATTGGCCCAACTTGTGTATGTACAGGTTCATTTTGTACACCTATCATTTCTTTAGGTACACAGCTCGAGTAGTCAACACCAAATTTTAGCCACCGTAGCAGGCTTATAGAACTGGGGGTTTGGTGGTCTTCGGCTGTTTTCTGATTAGCCTCCGTAGCAGGCTTTAGAACTGGGGGTTTGGTGGTCTTCGGCTGTTTTCTGATTAGCCCAGTTCTAAAACGGGGGTATTTCAACCAGACTGGCTATGTTGTACTCTATATGCAATCAGAAAATAGCACATAAAAGCCCCCAAAGATCATGAAGAGCCCCAAAACCCCCCAGTTTTTGGTATGCTATGGAGGCTACTTTTACTGCCTGTCAAGTCCGAGTCTGCCTTCTCTCAGTATTCCTGAGCCTCCATCACCCTTTGATGGGTCTGATTCTAATTACCAGTAATAAAAGCCAATTTATATGAGGGGAAGTCGATTACGAGATAATGGAGCATGTCAGGAAATATGCAAATTCGCTTCCTGCCACAACCCCTTAGCAAGGCTATGCTAAAAGCTTTGACTTTTATTTTCAGTGGAAGAAAAAAAGGAAATTGTTTGGAATACAGTAACTTACAGGTGAATACTAGAATACTAGTACCCTTGCACTGTAGGGATATCAGTTGCAAATTGTGCAGTAGCCTACTAGTACCTTGTTTGTAATAGTTACCAGTACTCAATTTCCAGGCCCTTAGTAAGTCTATGCTTAAAAGCTTTGACTTTTATTTTCAGTGGGAGAAAAGTATAAGACAAATTGTATGGTGGCCAGTTCTCAAATACAGTTAACTTACTAAAAGTTACAGGTCAATATTAGAATAACCATGTACTGTAGGGTAACATCAATGATTATTGCATATTGTGTAGTATCGAAATTAGCACAATTCACCAGCCTTGCATGAATATGCAAATAATAGTTACCAGTGCTCATTTTCCAGGCCCTTAAGTCTATGCTAATACTGTAATAGCCTCGACTTTAATTTTAAATGGAAGAAAAAAATACTAGTATTATAATAATTTACTATAAAGAAAATTATAGAGAGGTCAGTTCTCAAAAACAAACTGATATAATATTAGCTTATAGGTCAATAAATGTATTGGAATACCGACTTAAGGTCAACAATTGCATATTATACAGCATTAAATGCACAATCAATTGGCCCTGCATGAATATGCGAATAATAGTTACCGGTACTCATTTTCTAGGCCAATGTGTTTCTCCAAAGGGTACTGTAAATTCATTAATTTTAGCTGGGATTTTAATTTTGTGGTAAAAGAGGTTTATGCAGGTGTTCACAATTCAAACATCTCTATTTCAAGTATTTGTACAGATTTATACCACAGAAACAATATTTGCAGCATCAATTCATGATTAAAATTTTTGTAGTAATAGTAGAGAAGTCACCACAAGAATAAAACTATAGCAAACATTTTAAGACTTACAGTACTTTATATACTAGTAGTTAAACCCACAAAATGATGCGTAAAAAGATATTTGGCCCTTAGCCGTTTTGCAAAGTGTCTATAAACGGCTGGCAACTCAGAGTCTATGAAGTTATAGGCCCTTATTCACCGTAATGTAATAGCTTTAAACATCTTACCCACAGTAAAGCGCAGGAGATATGGATCAGGTAACAAGGTCTATGATGGAAGTGACCTGACATTGCCTAGTGATGTGGTTAGTGTAGTGCTGTATACCGGTTCACTGGACTG
>NW_017804353.1:320173-363742 GCF_001625305.1 Branchiostoma belcheri
CATAAACATGGAGGCCGGTACTTGACGATGCCCGATGGCAATGTTTTCTCGTTTTGCAGCAAAGATTTTACAATCTACGGAAAGTTTTAGGTGGTTTGAAAAGAAAAGGGGTATGTGAAATGGTCTTTAATTTTATGGTAATAAGTCCGGACTCGGTTCTTGACTTTTAGGTTTTTTTGGACTTGAACCTAAACATTCTTACAAGTCCGGATCCAAGTCCAGTGAACCGGTATGCATCACTAGTACCAAGATGTATTATTTCCACAACACATTTGGGTGAAACACTTGCCACATAATTACAGAGGCTGACACATGACAATTCCCATTAGCAATATTTTCTTCACTTTGCAACTTACAAATTTTTCGATTAATGGATGGTGGTGTACAAGGAAAAAAAGGAATGTGACAAGATTTTGTATTTTGCAAGTCTGGAACTGGTTCCCAACGGTCAGTTATTTTTTTGAACCTGAACATTTTTACAAGTACGTAACCAGTCCAGCGAACCAGTACACAGCACTAGGTGTGGGTTAAGTAAGAACCAGGCTGATGGGATTTTTCCATTTTGTTCAGTCTAGACTCTAATGTCGCTGCTATTAGCGATGAAACCTGATATACAATAACATATGCATTGGTAGATGTTATGTGTAAACTTTGATTGTGTGTATAATATTTACGGTTTTAGAAAACCAACTGTCTTGTAGTGGTAGTTTTTGATTTATGATGTAGCAGTACCATCAATCATGATGAAATACATGACGTGAAGATTTTCAAATGATTTTGGAAGTTTCATATTACAAAATACACCAATTAATAACACTAATCAGGGGTTTTTCTAGAAAAATTTAGCATGAGGGAGCAGATCGCAAGCATGGCAAGTAGCAAGGCGACCGAGGGGGGATTTTTTAATAAGAGTAACACAGTTTGTAATGCTAGAATGCATTGTTGTATTGTTTTTACATCTTTACTGGAAAAAGATCATTTTGAGAAAGACTAAACGGTTTGTAAATAGCCACATTGGGTTCAATTTCAAAATTGGTATGAGAGAGCTGGCTGGTTACATGAGGGAGCAGCTCCCTTATTCCCCTGTTTAGAAAAACCCCTGCTAATTATATAATTAGCTGTATTTCCTTCCAATTTTCTATTTCTTTAATCAGAATGGAATGGTCATTGGTGAAATGCACCAAAATTGTTCAAGATATTCCTTTATCATAGCCCAATTAAAAATATCAAATGTTAATTAAGACATAAAAATTTAAAGCAGATATGGTAAGTAATCTCTCTTGGTCCTTGCTAGTGTGATGTTTACAGAAATCCACACTGCTGTGTTGGATACAGGGTATTAGTGTTGCAGCAATCCGATTTTGGTAATTACATTTGGGATGGAATTGAGTCTTGCTGGGAACTACTGTTCTACTAATAAAGCCAAAAGGTATTATTTGAACTGTTAGCTAATACTGTAATTCCTGATTTTTTTCACGGTACTTTTATATTCACTGTTTTCACAGTCACTTCTGTATCATGAACTTATTCCTGGACTTTCTTTTTCCTGCATCTGTCTCCACCGAGAACATATAATATAGTTCCCTGAACATGTCCATTTTTCTCAGACTGTGAAATTTTGCTACCGCGAACGTTAAGTGAATTACAGTACCTTGAAAGGTTAAGAAAAAAAGAAAGGTATCAGATTCTGTTCGATAGCCATAAGGGTAGTGTCTTCGGCACTGTGAGTATTGGAAGGTTGAGCTCAGTTGCCTTTTACATGTACATCACTACATGTACATGTTTTACACCTGGGTGGACCTAAGACAGTTGGGTAAAGAGCCAGCTTTCCCAAGGACAAAACATCCAGCCAGGAATGCCAGGAAACAAACCCATGACCTCGCAATCCCACAAGCGCAACAACTCACGGTTCACAAAATGGACCGTCCATTTTTTGATTTAAAAAATTTAAGAAATCAAATTCTTCTTCATTTCTGCCCAGCCCTACAGTGTAGGATTATTGGCAGCCGTTGCGCTTTGTTAGTTACAATTGTGATCCGGTACATAAAAAACAAAGAGGATAAAAAAAGGATAACCAAGAAGGGAACATAAAACAACTGATTGTTTTTTATTTTATCATTTTGTTGGCCTTTTTAAAAATCTGCTGCAACATATGTACTTAAGTAGTCAACTTTTGGAATTTGGGTTTTTAGGAAGTGTCGTTCTCCCAAAGTTGGTATAGCACAGAACATTAAGCTCTTTCCTAGACATGCATATAGTTTCCAGCTAGACATTTATTCATAAACTATTCATGATGAAGTGTGTGTGTTCTGGAAGGGGTTGGGATGACATTAAAGAAAGAAGAAAAGATCCCAAAGTTGGTATAGCACAGTAGCACAGAACATTAAGCTCTTTTCCAGACATGCAGATGTCCAGACATGCAGTTTCTAGCTAGACATTTATATGTATTCATTAACTATTCATGAAGTGTGTATGTGTTCTGGAAACAAGAAGAAAAGATTAATGGTATCCTCAAGGTCAGAGGTGACAGGTTGTTGGTGTAATCACCGCGGTGTCCGTGTATCACACCTGACATCAGCGCTCTGTCATCGTTAGGCCGCCGGCGCTGATTAGAACAGATAATCAGCTCGTTCACATTCCTCATCTAATCTTCTTAAGCCAGAACTGCCTAAGCAGGCCTTCTGAAGTCCAGGGATCGAAAATTAGGAATACGTCGTAAGTTTACAAAATGTAGGAGTCAGGAAAAATTTGGGGCCTGAATTAAAGAATAAATAAATAATAAATAAATGATAACATAATTAGCTCATTCACATTCTAGCCTGGGTACCATCCGGATTTTCGCTATGCAATGCTCGAAAAAATCTTTTCGAGCGTTGCGTAGCGAAAATCCGGATGGTACCCAGGCTATTCACATTCCTCATCTAATCTCCTTAAAACCAGAACTGCCTAAGCAGGCATGCTTAAGTCAGGGGATCGAAATTCGAAATTGGGAATGGGTCAACAAGCACCTGTCACCTAAAACTTAAAGTTTAGGTGTCTGCAACAGTTTGGGGTGCATGACATAACATAAAGTAGAGCGTCAGCAGAATCTGATTACTAGTAATTACAAACCTTTCCCCTTTCTCACTCTCTCTCTGAGTCTCTCTTTCTCTCTCTTTCTCCCTCTTCATCTAGTCTGAAATTCAATGAATAACTTCAAAATTTGAAGCAAGTGCACCAAGATCTTTTTGTATGTATACATTTATATGTGTAAAGGTACTATTGTTCTGCTGTTTTTCAGTGTTGCCATACAAAAATTACCAGGTGCAAAATGACTTTTTCCCAACCCAATATTCCAGTGATGCAGATGATTTGAATTGGCCTCTTCCGTGCATCCAAATACCACAGATGACAAGAAATAAAATATGTGTGATTAACTCGTTTTCATTCCAGAACACGCTCTGATGTTTCTTTCATAAAACGCAGTCTTTATGTCGTTACTTGCGTATCCTAACTTCGGATTGTTCATAACTCTTTCATGAGCTGCGCTTCCTTCTCACAAGCGCCCCAATCTATATTCTATTACCGAGGAAGCCCGCAGATTATACGACCATCGCAAAAAAGGGGTCGCTATATATTGATGTAAGACATTGGCTGACCCCCAGTGCTTGGTATTTGTTTTATAATACCAGCCAAATGCCATATTATATGAGCCATTATGACTGCATTACAGGTCACTGAGCATTTTGAATAAATTTTTTAGAGTGAGTTTATGAACTTTGAGGACACTGTGCGGAATACCGCCTACAGATATATAGGAATTATTTTCCGGGGCCATTTCTAGATGTATTTCTAGTGCGATCTGTATTCATTTTTCTTAGCTACATGCATCTTAAATTAATGTCTTTTTTACATGTTTTGATAATATCAGCCTCATGAAAAGATAAATATCATGCATTTATGATTGACTGGCTCAACAATTTTGGAAGCAATCTTCTGGTGGCCAACAAATTTGGCCAAAGGTTCCTAAAAGTATGATGTGTGAAATGTAAAACTTTTATGCAGAATTTGAATGTTATGCTAGTATTTAGTACTAATTATATTCATATTTTGAATAGCCCTAGCTAGTGCTGTGTACCTAAACCCACATTTAGGTTCAGGTCTGGATTCAAGTCCAGAGGTTTAGGTTCAGTTCCGGAATTGTAAGTCCAGACCTAAACCCATATACAAAATTGCATGTTGGCAACCTTGCAATGTTGTTTGGGCAAAACTTTGGCAACATGGAGGCTGATACACTTGACGATGCC
The DNA here is from genome assembly GCF_001625305.1 of Branchiostoma belcheri. Lineage (NCBI taxonomy): Eukaryota > Metazoa > Chordata > Leptocardii > Amphioxiformes > Branchiostomatidae > Branchiostoma > Branchiostoma belcheri. The sequence goes on from NW_017804353.1 coordinate 324,460, forward strand.
CGATGGCAATGTTTTCTTCATTTTGCAGCAAAGATTTTGGAATCTACAGAAGGTTTTAGGTTGTTTGGAAAGAAAAGGGGTATGTGAAATGTTTTTTTTTTGTTAATAATTCCGGACTCGGTTCTTGACTTTTAGTTTTTTTTTTACTTGAACCTAAACATTACAAGTCCAGATCCAAACCCAGTGAACCGGTACACAGCACTAAGCACTCCATTCATAATTTGAATATTCCTAGCACTAGTAGCAGGTGCATCCCTGTATCTAGAGTCACAGTATTAACCATGGCAAATAGCAGCATATGTTGTATGTCACCCTGGCAGTGTTGACACATGCCGACAGGTCCTTATCACCCCCAGTATCAGCCTGCCATAACACGGCATGTCAACAGGTCAGCCTGCTCACAGGCACAGGCACTGACAGACTGGCTTGGAACAGCCTGCATGTTTTTATTATACAGTCACGACTAGAAATACTGGGTGCATGTGCACCTTAGTGCACCCAATTTTTTTCTGAGGGTGCACCCAAATATTTTCATTTACGTATGTAAAGATGTTAAATGTATAGTAGCTTACTGCATATTCTTAATATCCAAGGGTCAAAAAATGTTAAAATCATTGTTGTATTACATTTATTTAGAAATGAAACATAATTACGTAGTTAATGCTGACATTCTACTTATATGGTGCACCAAGAAATTATCACCACCAGTATCAGCCTGCCATAACATGGCATGTCAACAGGTCAGGCTGCTCACGGGCACAGGCACTGACAGACAGACAGTCTCAGCAGAACAGCAACACACAGGCTGGCATGGTTTTATTGTACGGTATTTAAGAAATGTTGGAAAGGTTTTAATTAGGTCACAGCAAGTAATTTTTATAGATGACATCAGCATGCACATTCATTTTTTTGCCTGATTTTGCACGGGCACTGACAGACAGGCTCAGAACAGCAACACACAGACTGGCATGTTTTTTTTTATACAGTCACGGCTGGAAATACTGGGGGCATTATCAGTGCACTCAAATTTGGATCAGATTCTGTTCCCCCAATTTTTTTCTGATTTTCGTAGGTTTACGTATCGTAAAGATGTTAAATGTATAGTTGTGTAGCACACTGCATATTCTTAATATCCAAGGGTCAAAATTTTTGACATTTAGGAATCAAGTCTGTATATGACATAACCAAAATTTTAACTGATGGAGGACTTGAAATAATTCTTGGCTTGCAGAAACCTATTTTGTAAGCATGCATAGCTCAGTATCTCAAAAATGTACATGTACTTACTAACATATTCTATACTTTTACAGCACATACAATACTGTAATATTATGATCGCCACTAGGCAATAATTTATCTTATCTGCATTAAAATTACAGGATCTCTTTACTGTGATTCATAATATGGAGCCTGTTTTTTCTATCTTTTAAAATGCAGGTTGATTAATGTTTACTGGAACCTCAATTTGTTATTCCTGCAACTTAACATGTTATATACACTAATACAGGAGGGCATTTGGATCCATCTCTAGTATACTAGTATATAATAATTCTTCCTAGTAAATGTTTTGTTCCAAGTATTACTAGCATATGATGTACAGTTTCCCCTTTTTTGTCGCCCCGTTTTGTTGCTTTAGTGATTTGTAGTTTACTTCCGTCTAAATGACTTGCCTAATCTTTCCAACCATCGGGAACGTTTTTATTGCGAGACGGGGGGATTTTCTGATACTCTGCCCCTTTATCTTCAAAAAACAACATCACTGCCAAAATGCACGCCTCTGGCCGTCAGCATATCACCGGAGTCGGAAAAGCCGCACCGAAACCCCACTTAGAGACTACAAGGATATTGCTGCGTAAATTATCTCCTTCAGAACTAAAGCCTCCTCGGAAAGATCTTCCCTCTGATATGAGAATCTGACTTGTGTGTTGCATGGAGGAGGTTTTAGCGGGCTTTCTTCAAAATGGCAGGTTTGATAAGAGGGTTTTTTTTTCGGCGAAAGAAGGTGTGATTAGTGCTGCATACCAGTTCACTGGACTTGGATCCGGACTTATAAGAATGTGTAGGTTCAAGTCCAGAAAAAACCTAAAAGTCAAGAACAGAGTCCGGACTTACTACCATAAAAGACCATTTCACATACCCCTTTTCTTTCCAAACCACCTAAAGCCTTCCGTAGATTGCAAAATCTTATGCTGCAAAATGAAGAAAACATTGCCATCGGGCATCGTCAAGTACCGGCCTCCATGTTATGTGGCCAAAGTTTCACCCAGACAACATTTCAACAAGGTTGCCAACATGCAATTTTGTATATGCCATGGGTTTAGGTCCAGAATTACAAGTCCGGAACTGAACCTAAACCTCTGGACTTGAATCAGGACCTGAACCTAAATGTGGGTTTAGGTATGCAGCACTACATTGTAGGTGTGATTGGTAAGTCCTTGGAGAGAGGCGAACGCAGCGGGGCATTAGCCCGCGTTGGGACCTGCTAAGTACAAGGGAGAGTAATGCGTGCAGAAAGTGTGCCCACCTTGAAGTGCGCGGCACGGATAAAAGGGACATTTGGAAAAGTCCCATTCCCTACTGACAGCTAAGTAGGACGGCCCGTCGCTAAAAACGCAGCGGCAGACTTTGGGAAAGGATGCCTAGGCCTAGGGAAAAAAATGTTGTGTTTCCTGTTTAGAGTTAAAACTGTTGGTCCAACACAAAAAAAGTTCTCTCACCTAGAGCTAAATTCGACCAGTCACACTGGTCTTCCTCAGTAGACTGACCCAGTGAATCTTGTCACATGGCTTCTTTGAATTGTGACGTCAACACATGTTGTGTTTCCGTCCCAACCAACTCTAGAAAAAACTGCTGACCCTAGCCTTTTTTTGTTTGTGTGGACCCCTGCAAGGAACGTAAATTTTTTGAGCTGATTGACCTTCTTTTCTGGGTCCAAGATCTGACACCTGAGTGATGAAACGTTGTACAATTGGTTTTTCAACATTGACATTGAAAATATCTGTGTCCTCATGCAAGTTTTATGTTAAACTGTGTTGTATAAGTCATGGGACTATGTAGGTAGGTAGGTAGGTTGTGTAAGTTGTATCACTAGAGATAGCCAAGGTCCAATAAGAAAAATTAAGTTTAAGAAAGATAATCTCTATCTACCGACCCTAATATTTTTCAGGAGTCTGAAACAGGAAACTCAACAATTCTTTTCCTAGGCCTAAGTAACGCAGCCCCATCACTAAAACAAACAGCAGCAAAAAAAAAGAAAGAACAAAAAAAATCCCTACCTACATGTACTGACCCTAATATTTTTCAGGACTGAAACAGCAAACACAACACTTTTTTCCTAGGCCTAAAAAAAAGCAGCGGCAAACTTTGTGAAAGGATGCCAAACCGGCCCACAGGGTTGAAGGGCAGTTTGGGAGAAAGCTGATTGACCATTTCTAGCTCCATCATGGCATGATCTGACACCTGAGTGATGAAACGTTGTACAATCGGTTTTCCAACATTGACATTGAAAATGAAAGTGTCCTCATGTAAGTTTTACATACTGTATTGTATGTTAAACATACTGTATTGTATAATTAGTTGGATCACTAGAGATTGCCAAAGTCCAATAACTTTGAATAAGAAAAAGAAAGAAAGAAAAAAGATAATCCTACCTACCGACCCTAATATTTTTCAGGAGTCTGAAACAGGAAACACAACATTTTTTCCTAGGCCTAAGTAATGCGTCCCCATCACTGAAAAACAGCGGCAAAAAAAAGAATAAACAAAAAATTCTTCACTTACCGACCCAAATTTTTTTCAGGACTGAAACAGTAAACACAACATCTTTTTCCTAGGCCTAAAAAAACGGTGGCAAACTTTGGGAAAGGATGCCAAACCGGCCCGCAAGGTTGAAGGGCAGTTTGGGAGAAAGCCGTTTTCAGGCGAATCTTCGGGGAGAGCTTAAAGCAAAACAACAGAAAAAAAAAAAGAACAAAAAAAAAAATCCCTACCTACCGACCCTAATATAATATTTTTCAGGAGTCTGAAACGGGAAACACAACATTTTTTTCCTAGGCCTAAGTTACACAGCCCCATCACTAAAAAAAGGAAAGAACAAAAAAAATTCCTACCTACAGCCCCAAATTTTTTTCAGGACTGAAACAGGAAACACAACATCTTTTTCCTAGGCCTAAAAAAACGGTGGCAAACTTTGGGAAAGGATGCCAAACCGGCCCACAGGGTTGAAGGGCAGTTTGGGAGAAAGCTGATTGACCATTTGTAGCTCCATCATGGCATGATCTGACACCTGAGTGATGAAACGTTGTACAATCGGTTTTCCAACATTGACATTGAAAATAAAAGTTTGCTCATGCAAGTTTTACTTTGATAAACTAAGTTGGATCACTAGATATAGTCAAAATCTAATAAAAAAACAAAGAAAAAAATCCCTGCCTAGTAGCTTAAAAACAGTGGCATAAAAAAGAAAGAACAACAAAAATCTCAAATGTTTTTCAGGACTGAAACAGCAAACACAACATTTTTTCCCTAGGCCAAAAAAACAGCAGCAAGGTTGAAGGGCAGTTTGGGAGAAAGCCGTTTTCAGGCGAATCTTCGGGGAGAGCTTATCTCGCTGTTGCCCCGTCGGCAAATAGATTACACGACGCGAGCCTCGACAGATAAAATGTACCGCCACCCTTTGAATCAGTTGCCGCGGGCAACCGGCAGAAAGGCTCGGAGGGTAGGCTGTATCTCCTGGGATGGGCCCGGTACGAAATGATCGAGAATGATAGCGAAATTATTATCTGAGAGAAGCTCCGGCCGAAGCTCTTCTTCACTGTTCCATCCCGCTCAAAGCCAACGGTTGTCATCGATCCGTAGACAGGGTTCTCTCCAGGATTTTTTCACAGCATAGGGGTCAGGTACAGAAGAGCAACTTTCGTGACACAAATCACGCATTGAGCCAAAATATTTTGAAACTCATATCCCCCTGAGACATTATTTCTTGTTTAATGAGGAACAGATTTTGTGAAGTTAAGGTTTTCCATTTGCTATAGCTTCATTCTGAAGTTATATTTTTTAATTTCTTGCAAGATTTATGAAGGTTCTCCCTCCGAAAACACCCCTATGCTGGTTGAAAGACAGCACAGGGGTCAAAATTATAGATACAGGCTACATGTAGAAGTTCAAGGGTTAGGTGTAAGAAGTCGATCGGTGTAATATAGCCAGCTGCCGCCGCGCCGCGTGCCTGTGAAGCTGGTGTGTTACGCCGAAAGGCGGTTATACTGGCTATACAGATACAGAATGATACAGATACAGATTATAGCATAGGGGGTCAAAATCATCTATGCTAAAAGGCCTGGCTAGAACACTGGTAGAGTCGGTAAGACGGCAGACTTACCCGCCAACCCGACAACAAACGCAGCGCGGTTCGCTGCCCCCGAACGTTAGCGCTACCCCCTCGTGGCCGGTATAATGGGCGCTGCGTTGAACACCCCCATGCATGCTAACTACCCACTTGACAAGCTTGCCCTGCGGAAACTTCCACGTGGGCTGCCATAGTGATGCATACCGGTTCACTGGACTTGGATCCGGACTTGTAAGAATGTTTAGGTTCAAGTCCAAAAAAACCTAAAAAATAAAGTAAAAAACCGAGTCCGGACTTAATATAACCATAAAAGACCATTTCACATACCCCTTTTCTTTCCAAACCACCTAAAACCTCCCGTAGATTGCAAAATCTTTGTTGCAAAATCAAGAAAAAATTGCCATCGGGCATCGTGAAGTACCGGCCTCCATGTTATGTGGCCAAAGTTTCACTCAGACAACATTGCAAGGTTGCCAACATGCAATTTTGTATATGCCTTAGGTTTAGGTCGGGACTTACAAGTCCGGAACTGAACCTAAACCTCTGGACTTGAATCCGGACCTGAACCTAAATGTGGGTTTAGGTATGCACCACTACGTGGGCATGCAAAAGACTCCAAGCTAGTTGTACCCCGAGAACCGCATATTGCCCGCCCAAGCAATGCCGCGCAATCAAGGCCCGTTTTTACGGTCCCAGCTGCCTCGTAAAGGGCTGAAATATCAATGTCTTAGCCGGGAGACTTATGGGCGAGATGGCGAGATAGGTGCTGAACATGAACAATTCGGGAGGAGGAGAATCAATGACCCTGTGGAGAAAGGTGCACAGCGAATGTTTATGCCCCTCCCAGCCACTGCCTGAATGGAGCTTTGTCCATCCCAGATAGATGTACAGCTGTGGAGATAGCTATAGATTGGCCAGGTCTCATATATATAGGGTTGTTAACTGCAGGAAGACAGGAGGTTTTCAGCCAGATAAGGTGATAAGAGTGATCGTGATGGAATTTCGACTTAAGCCCCTCTAGCATTTTTGAGGTCGTTTTTGGTAGTGGGGTGTTAATTCACTGCGTCTTGGGCCATCCCTCTAGCTCTCCTTCCACTGCCTTTAGGCCACACTGCCTTAATTTTATGGATAACATCCGCGCGCGCATTGATTTTCTGTTTTCACTGTTCTCAAAAAAAAAAAAAAAAGAATCATGTCCCCCGATGCTCTGGCCTGCTCTAGGACTGGGTAGTCAATGGTAGTTGGTATAGTTAGCGACAATACGGAGCCAGGCACCCAGACTATCAAAGCACTACGACTCAAGAACTCAGTACATGTGTACAGTGCCGATTCATAAATTCCTCAAAAAGCCAAGTGCCGGCTAATGTACTGCCGCAATACCACAATACCAGCTTTGCATTCCTGTGGTTTAGTAGCATTTTATTTTTGACCGTAATTTTTTTATTTGCCCGCGCGCACTAGTTTGGGGGTCTTCATAGGATGTCATCCATAAAATCAAGTCGGTGTGGCCTTACCTCCCAACCCATTTACACCTGGGTGGAGTGAGGAAAGTCGTGTAATGGCACTTCCCAAGGGTGTGATATGTCTTGCCAATGTGGAATGTCGGATCGAAGCCCTGACCTTTCGATCCTCTGTCCACGAGCCAAACCATTTGGCCATCAGTGCCACATATTTACCTTCGGCAGGTTATATCTTTTTCTCTTCTTTTTTACACTATAAATATGATTCTTTATTGTAAAAAAAAGAGATTGATACATGGTACATTGTACATGGAACTATTGATACATTACAAAGTTAAAACTACTGATTTACATCAATATATGGTGCAGCCTGTCTCTTCATTGGTTTATTTTTTCATATATAAAAATTATAACACATTCTAAAACCACATATTGCAGTCAACAAATATGGTTGACTGAATTGTGTGATCTTACATTAAGTTACAATGTAGGCTATACAGATGCAAACAACTTAAAGTTCAACTGACAAATACATATTAGCATCATCTCATCTAAATTGTATTTATTACTTAATTGTACTTATTATCTGGTTTTCAGTAACCCCCAGCCTTTTTTCTCGGGGTTGTTGTTACACATGTCGGCTGGCACCCATGCTCTGTCCATTGTTGCCTGTTGGAAGAAACATACACATCCTCCCAGTGGTGTTCTGTGCCAGGTGTAGATTACAGTTTGGGACGTAGCCGAAAACTCTTCAATTGATCAGCTTGATCCCCCTTTGTGTCCTCTGCATCAATACAACAGTGATCATGATGGCATCACGGCGCATTGATCGCACCGGCGGCATTGTGCTCGCTATTGAGTAACACTGAAGCATGGCAGGTCCCCCGGCCATTCGTACATTCTTCTATCGGGCAATTAATTTATCCGGCGGTGTAGTTCCAATCCGAGGGGCTTGTAAGGCTGAGGTCCCCAGTGCCTGTTTCACCGCACATAGCAAAACACACCTGTTGGAACTGCAGCTCCTGTTGCCTGTTGCTTTTCTTGTATTAACATTTTTGTATTTCGGGATGAAAGATTTTGTATTCGGTGACGGATGAAAGATTTTTGTCTTATTTGAATAATGTCACCGCATATAACAAATGTATGTCTCAAAGTGTCAAAGTACATGTATATACAGGTAGCCCTGATTTTATTGGTCAAGTTTGAACAAATAAAGAAGCCAAAAGTCCCCCGGCTATTGGTACATTCTTCTATCGGGCAATTAATTTATCCGGCGGTGTAGTTCCAATCCGAGGGGCTTGTAAGGCTGAGGTCCCTGGTGCCTGTTTCTACACACATGGCAAAACACACCTGTTGGAACTGGTTTCTCATGCCTGTTGCTTTTCTTGTATTAAGATTTTTGTTTTCCGGGATGAAAGATTTTGTGTTCGGTGACGGATGAAAGATTTTTGTCTTATTTGAATAACGCTACTGCATAGCAACAAATGTATGTCTCAAAGTATGTACAGGTAGCCCTGATTTTATTGGTCAAGTTTGAACTAATAAAGAAGCCAAAAGAGTCCCTTGGCCATTCGTACATTCTTCTATCGGGCAATTAATTTATCCGGCGGTGTAGTTCCAATCCGAGGGGCTTGTAAGGCCGGGGTCCCCGGTGCCTGTTTCAGTGCACATGGCAAAACACACCTGTTGGAACTGTGGCTACTGTTGCCTGTTGCTTTTCATGTAATAAGATTTTTGTATTCAGGGATGAAAGATTTTGTAGAGTGTAGAGATTTTCTATTCATGTAGAGTTGGTTTAGAAGTGTCAGAAAAATATTAAAAACAAACATTTGCTATGTTACATTTTCAAATTTTGAAGTTAGTTATAATACATTTATATTTCAGCTTCCAGCTGAGAATAGAGGTACAATGTACATGTAGTAGTACTAGTAAAATTATAACTTGGTTCTACATGTATTTATATATAATATAACAAGTTATAAAACACTCCTTCCATACCTGTATCAGTGGTCTTGCCATTACTGTATCACACATACAAGTAGGTTTACCGGTAGGTAAAATACTACTCTGTTTTAAGAACGGGTCTGTTTCCTGATCCCTCCTCTAGTTGTAATTAGAAACTGAGAGCCGTAACTTGGCAATGGCCTCCAGCCTGGGCATTAGTGGCTAATTTGTATTCTGGCAAATGGCTACTTCTGTTGTACCTTTACCAAGAACTAGTGGATGGCATCTTCAGCACCAAGGACAGAGATCTTGGTCTTGATATACTTGGTACATATGCACATCTGTGCACCCAAAATTGGAGCTGCACCTAATTTTGGACTATAGGTGCAGGATGCAGTGTATGTGTCAGAAAAAATAATAAAGCTTCAATTTGTTGGAAAGAACAGCTTGAAGGCTTGAACACTGTTCCGGTCCAAAATTTGGTTCACCAACAGATACATTTTTTTCGGACCAGACCCATACTACTTTTCTGGTCTGTATCAGTCCATCTGGACTAGTACCCACCTCCAGGTAAAATACTACTCTATTTTAAGAATGGGTCTGTTTTCTGATCCCTCCTCTAGTTGTAATTAGAAAGTGAGAGCCGTAACTTGGCAATGGCCTCCAGCCTGGGCATTAGTGGCTAATTTGTATTCCGCCAAATGGCTACTTCTGTTGTACGGCCTCTCGATTACTGCGATGTAGTAACAAGATTTATAAGCAAAGTTCGACTCGAGAGATAACCTGGAAAGCTTGCACGATAATAACGTTACTTCCCCCCTTCAATTGCCCTGCACGAGCAAATTAGCAGTAAGGCCACACCAATTCAATTTCTTGGTTAACGGATTTGCCCGCTTCATTTTTTTCTGATTTGCATTAATAAAGATAAAAATTCAGAATCAACTGTGAAATGCTCATATTTTGTCCTGAACAGTTGAAAACAGTCCTTTTCATCCTAGTTCTTACAGTTATCCCATCTTTCAATGCAATGGTATCATTAAATAAAAATCATCAATTTTGAACCAGCGTGGTGTGTTGACTTCATGTCTCCTATCGTACCATTTTGGGCCATAATAGGATGCCTATAGGCCTTGTTTTTTTTTTTTTTTTTGCCCGCCCACTCCATTATATTTCTAGAAAAATCCGTTAACCAAGAAATTAAATTGGTGTGGCCTAAGATAGAAATGTTGTCAGGGTGAATAGCTTCATCTCCCCAGCCAAATTTGTCTAATTTGTCCCAGATTGCGAGACCTTTCTCTGCTAATAGCGAAGCCTCAATCACATCTCGTAAAGTGAAAAAGTTCCATCAGGAGTTGTTATGTACGTTGTTGTGGAGCGCAGCGGTTTTGAGAGAAAATTTATGGCGGCGCCTCGTTTTGTAACCTTTAATGATGGTTCTGTATGTATAATCTATTAGCAATTTGGTGTGGGTTTGACATTGGTGTAGCAACAAAGCTGTCAAAAGCTTGAATACCGTACACACAGTATGTTAATGTCTACAAATTTGTGATTACAATGTTGTAAAGAAATTATTATGTACTGAATTTTCTGCAATTCTAAAGACTTAAAAGTTTAGGTAAAAAAAACGCCTGCTTTTGTTGAAATTGGTTTAGCAACAAAGCTGTCAAAAGCATGAATTGCACACACAGTACATTAATGTCTTCAAATTTGTGATTACATGATGATTGTAAAAAAAATGTTGATCTACTGAAGTTTCTGAAATTCTAAAGACTTAAAGTTTAGGTAAAAAAATTCCTACTTTTGTTGAAATTGGTGTAGCAACAAAGCTGTAAGAAGCTTGAATGGTACATGTACACACAGTATGTTAATGTTTTCAAATTTGTGTTTACACTGTTGTAAAGAAATTAGTATCTGCTGAATTTTCTGCAATTTTAAAGACAGTTTCCAAAAGTCACAAAAATTCCTGCTTTTTTAAAAATTGTTGACTAGCAACAAAGCTGTCAAAAGCTTGAATGGTGCGTGTACACACAGTATGTTAATGGCTGCAAATTTGTGATTGACAATGTTGTAAAGAAATTATTATCTTACTGAATTTTCTGCAATTTTAAAGTTGGAAGACTTTCCGAAATTGAAAAACTTCAGTTCCCTACTCTTTTAGTACAAAACTTCATAGCAGTAAAAGTATACTTCTATGTTTAGTGCATTTTCCATCATCAGATTCTTGTCATATAAACTACCTTTTATACTGTAGTTGCTATCTGGTTTTACATCTGCTTATTTTACAGGCAGCATTGGAACTTGCCCCAAAGCTCTACAATGAATTACTTGTCGGCAGATACAAAATATTCCAGCACAACAGTCTTGGGGTAGAAAAGTTACTGTATAATATATACATTTATGTATTTTTCAAATGTATCTTAATATACATGTAAGTAAGAGAAATACAGCCCCTATATCACATCTGTACCTTAGCTTGGTATAAGTCACAAAGATATGGCAATTATGGAGGAGAATTCCTAATGAAATTACAGTTTTGCATTCTATTCAATTCAATTCAGTCTTTATTAAACAACTCGCAGACTTAGTCTGAATTGTGTTGCTCATTACAATATTCGTTTACAAGTATACATTAACATACACATTACAGATTAAAATATATCATAACACACAGAAGAGAAGACGTCTGTGCCGTTGGGTCACTCAGTGTACAAGATACTGCAGACCCGATAGATAAGTGAAGTCTGAGCGCAAGTACTATATTGATTACTTGGCGTTTAACAGTTCAACTAAATAAGGAATTGGTGAGTTCTTGTGACGTGCAGACCGACAGAGTGGAACATCAACATTCTGAGGGCAGGATTCCAAGTATCCTTGGATGTTTTTTGTATCATCTGTTTTCATTTATGAATTACATGTATGGTTGTGGTATGTTTGCTATCTTATCATCTAAACTAAGGCCACACCAATTTAATTTGTTGTTTCTCGGATTCGCCTCTTCATTTTTTTCTGATTTGCAAAAAAAAAAAAAAAAAAGATTCTGGTTCTGAATCAACTCAAAAATGCTCATATTTTGCCACCAACAGTTGAGGAAATTCCTTTCTTCCTAGTTGTTACAGTTTTTTTCCATCTATCAATGCAGTGGTTTGATTAAAAGTTCTAAATTTATACTTTAAATTTTAACCCAGCCTTTTTTGTTGACTTCATGGCTCATATTGTAGCATTTGGGGCTATAATAGGATGCCTAGACCTGTTTTTATTTTTATTTTTTTCGCCCTGTCGCTTCATATTTTTTCTGAAAAAATCCGAGAACCAACAAATTAAATTGGTGTGGCCTAAGTCTTAACTAATGTGTAAACCTGTCTACCATATATATGAGTTCCAAAATTAACTAAGGCTAGTCACATATAAATGTAATTTCAATAATAAATATTGTAATGTGTATTGGGTAATTCTGATTTTATGCAGTAATATGATACATAATTGGATATTTATGAGCTTTTTGGAAAAATCTCAATTTCGAAAGGTAATAAAAGGTGTGGTGTTCTAATCTTGTAACATGGACATTAGATAAAACTTACAATCATCAATGTATTATAATATTTATGATTGATATGACAGAAAATAGTCAAAGTCAAACCACACGTACATTGGGCTGTTTTGTTTTTGGCATGATGTACATGTGTTAATGTGTGTAAAAATGTGTTAACGTTGCACATGAAAAGCATTATGTACATGTAATTCTGCCAAGTCACATACATTGTACGTATATATGTCACTGTAAAAATGCATCAGAGAGATCTCCAATACAACATCCCCCAGTACCCTGTACATATATCTAAACTCTTAAGGTGTTACATACATTGTACCTGGGGGATGCAGCATGCCAGAGATTTGAGAAGTTGAAATACTGGGTGCATGTGCACCTTAGTGCAGCCAAATTTGGAGCTGCGCACCCTATTTTTTTCTGTGGGTGCACTGGTGCACCCAAATATTTTTGTAGGTATTTTTGGATATATCAAATGTATTATAGTATACAGGATATTCTTGGCATCTGAGTGTCAAAAAAAAAATAAAATCTTTGTTGTAATAGTTGTTTAAGACTTGGAAGTTAGCCCCCATTTCAGAATTAAGCTCAGCAGTCAAGATCTGTAATTAGGTTTCGTTTTATATATTGGTGCATCCCAAAAAATTTTTGTGCACCTAATTTTGTAGGCTAGGTGTCCCAGTGCACCTACATGTATTCCCAAAATGAATTTTGAGCCTGGTGTTTTTCCATGTAACCTGGCAGATAAATGAAGGGTATATTTGGGATCAAGGATTGTGATTATAAAAGCTACTTTAACTTCCATGATTGGCCTCAAATTGCCTAATTTGCATTCCACGAAGAACCCTCAAAATATCACCGATAAGATAGAGACTTAGAGACAAGACTTTTAAATTGCAGAGCACATCAACCCAACGTATAAATGAACATCTACCCTTTCTCACAACTAATCCTGTGGAGCCAGAGAAATTGAATACGAAATCTCGCTCGAGATTCGGCGTTGGGTTTTTGCGCACATGTCAGATCGCAGGATCGCGCCCACAAATCCGCGGCGCGCTCGGTAATAAAACCAATTTGCGCCGTCGTGATGAGATTGGTTTTCTCGCATGACGGCAAGTTAAAGCAATTCTGAAAAACGGCACGATTCAGGCGCGCGGTACGTGTGATTTATTCGGCGATCACTCCGTCACTTGTCAGACAGGCGTAGAATGTCCAAACTCTGCATTTTTTTTTTTTTCAACCTTTATTTAACCTTGAAAATGTACAGTACAATTTCGTAGCAGTACAAACTCTTCGGCCTAAGCCGTTTTTCAAGAGGTCAAGGGGAGGCAGGTCAGGGGTCTTTGCATATTCTTCAGTTCATTTACAATTCGGCGTATAATTACAATATAAATATATACACAGTAACGTTATACAATAATGCATGATGTACAAATTGACTAATAAACTGGTGGACATACCAACCACTAAGTATCTGATACCAGCCCAGAAAAGAACAAGAAACAGTCATGCCTTCAAATATCAGAGTTATCAACCAAGAATTGAGGTATTCAAAAACTTGTATTTCCCCAGAACTATCGTAGACTGAAACTCGTTGCCACCAAGCACAGTTGAGGCATCATCACTAGAAAGCTTTAAACAACTCCTGCAATCAAATGTGCAAAAATTGAGTGTAACAAGTCGTTCGGTGTGATATAGCTAGCTGCCGCCGCACCGCGTGCTTGCAAAGCTGGTGTGTTACATCGAAGGGCGGTTATACTGGCTAATACCGATACAGATACTTGTCAGACTTTGAGCAGCACGATTTTGAGCCGCTCCGACGTGCTGTGTCAGCCACAATTGAGCAGATTATTCCGCATTTTGTTACAGTCTGCAGAGTGGAAATTAATATCATAAACTGTAGGGAATATGTTACTGAGGCTCTCCCGAAGCAATGAAGCAAGGGTGCTCCCCCTATACCCAAAACCCTAGCACCTCTCCCAAATTGTTTAAATCTAGAGTTTTCTGTAAGTATTTTCATGAAAATTTACAGATTTTTTTTCGCAACATCAAATTAGGAAGCAATAATATCATTATCTGTAGGAATATGTTAGTGTTACCAAGGCTTTCCCCAAGCAATGAAGCAAGGATGCTCCCTCCTCTACCCAAAATCATAGCACCCCTCCTAAATTGTTCAAATCTAGAGTTTTCTATTAGTATTTTCATGGGTGCTCCCCCTCATCTAAAATCCTAGCACCTCTCCCAAAATCTGTATCTGTATAGCTGGTATAACCACCCTTTGGCGTTATACACCAGCTAATTATAATGTTCAAGTTCTTAGTATTTTCATGAAAACTGACAGATTTCTTTAAAACATCAACAGATTAGGAAGCACCTCTCCCCTAAAAATTTTTGGGAAGACCCCAGGTTACTGTTAGACCATTGTGTGATACAACTAAGTGTATTTTTAATCTGTAATTATGAATGATTATACATGTAGTATTGGCAGTCAGTTTCATAATGTATCGATGATGGAATTTGAGATAAAGAAGTTACGGGGGGTGAAACAAAGGACAGGCATGTATAAATTATGATACATGCCAACTGTAATACTGTAATAGCTACTGTTTGAATAATCCACATTGCTATTATGAAAAAAATGCCGAAGTTAATATCTTTCAAACTTGCACATAGTTACAGTGTGGTCACATTCACATAGGCGGTCCTGGTTGCAATTTTGATGTCATAGAATTTCTAAGCAGGCTGTGCCACTGGTGCAATAGCTCAATAATGTAGAGTGCTTGCTTTGTAACCGGGAGGTTATGAGTTCAAATCCTGGCTGGGTCACATCAAAGACTTTAAAAATGGTACATACTGCTTTCTAGCACTCAAAATCTATGAGAAAGAGTATGGGAAGGTCAAACACACAGCACTACCAGCGGACCAGCCCCCTGCTGTAGTGATTGCACAACTGTGTGGCCCAAGGGCTACAGAAATGGAGATGGGCACCACCCCTACGCTCTGCACGGAGTGGAACGGGACCCTTTTTTTTTGTAACAGTACGAACGTGTGACTGACAAGGATCTCAAATAGCCTTTCCATTGTTTTTTTACAAATATTGTACGGCAATCCAAAATTTGCATGACTATCCAAGTTTTAAGAAGTTCCTCAGTCACTGCTTGTACTATTCCATCACAAAAAGTTCTGAATGGACTACAGTACAGTATGTTTTCTCTAAAATCCTATTTAAATTCTTATGGGATGGATTTCATTTTATATTTCTATCACACATTCTCTATTCATAGAAAGGATTATAATGGCTTAAATATAATGCATTTCCTATTGTGAAATTCTTGATTACATCAAAAAAGTTCTGAAAGGACTACAATATAATCCTGTTTAAATTGTTATGGAAAACTTCTCCATACATTTCTATCACTCATTCTCTATTCATAGAAAGGATACTTAAAAGACTACACAGTAAGTTCCTATTGCGAATTCTTGAGATAAACATTGCCGGAATAATACATCGCCATATTAGATAATGATTGACATGAGGAAAGATTGTTCGGAATTTGGTATCATTGCAAATGATCTCCCGGACTCCTAACGTACGACGCGCACGCCAGGTCGCATAACTATCCAGCTTAATCACCCGTTTAGTTAAAAGTGGAGAGGACGGAACCGTTCCCGGTACGTGATTAGGGGGGATTTGGGCCGGGATCGGACGGGTGATTGGAGATAGGATCTTAAAGGGGTAATTTTGAGTGCTGGATTGGAGAGCGGGATCGATTGGCATAGATCCCGGGTTCAGTGTCGGTCATGCCTTTGGCATGCATGTGCAATTGGTCTGCATGTACATGAAGTTAACATCAGGTACACATCGAGCTTGTTTGTGCTTTCGAACATCTCTGGTCTTCCTCATCATCAGTAGTTTGTTTGTTTGTTACTTTGGCATGCATCATGTGCAATAAGGCCGCATACACCTGAAGTTAACATCAGGTACAAATACAGGTCACTAGGTTTAGGTACAGGACCAGCTTGCTTGTTTGCTTGAGTTAAAACTTTCGATCCAACACAACAAAGTTTTCTCACCTAGAGCTTTCAACCAGTCTCTGGTCTTCCTCATCAGTAGCTTGTGTGTTTGTTTGTTTGTTTGGCATGCAT
Organism: Branchiostoma belcheri; assembly: GCF_001625305.1. Classification (NCBI taxonomy): domain Eukaryota; kingdom Metazoa; phylum Chordata; class Leptocardii; order Amphioxiformes; family Branchiostomatidae; genus Branchiostoma; species Branchiostoma belcheri. The sequence goes on from NW_017804353.1 coordinate 340,898, forward strand.
GATTGTGCAATAAGGGCTGCATACCTGAAGTTAACCTCAGGTACAGGTACAGAGTAAAGAGACTCTCTCTCACTCTTTCACAACCAAGTGTTTTATTCACTGTGCCGCGACGTTTCGGTGACTGTCTGTCACCTTCGGCTGCTGGCTATATTACACTGATCGACTTGTTACACCTAACCCTTGAACATCTAACTCTAGACATTGTTTAAGGCTATCTAATGACAATGCTCCTACTGTACTTGGTGACAGCGAGTTCCACTCTGCGATAGTTCTAGGAAAGAATGAATTCTTGAAGACTAGAATGATTGATGATACCTGCCATTGCAGCCGACAAGTTTTACCTACTCCTGTCTAGTCTCCTTCCCTCCTCACATTATGGCCTTAAGGTCCAGGGATTGGGAATCAAGATATTTGACTTATTCCCTTCATGTAATTTTGCTTCTACTGCAGGATTATCAATCACAATTGAGACAGCAGTTTTCTTTGAAATTTATTACCCTCCATGTAAATGGGGGGTATTGTTTTTACTCCGTTTCATGTTTGGTCTGATATCTGAAGATCGGTGAGAAGGAACTGTATGATATTTGGCAGATTGATGGATGGGGCCTTGGAGATTGTGTAGGTTGACTTTGAGCACCTGGTGATTGACCTTGGTACTGCAGTTTAATTTTTTATTCTATTGTTGGCACGTTATGGTCCGTGTGTGCGATGCTAAGGTAGCATGTAGTTGTGGTTACAATGGTTTAGTGATGTAAATTTGGGCCCCCTAGCTGTTTGCTTTGAACCGGAATTGCTATCTCAATGTCAGATTGTTTGCGTTGAATGATCTCAGAACCCGGTGGATGGTTGGCGATCATTTTTGGTATGTGGGTAGACGCTGATTGTCTTTGCGTTTTAGCGTGCATTAGCAGGTTGTCGTAGATTTGCATTGCTTATTTAAAAGGATTTTCACATTTTCACCCCTATTTCATAATAGGATGGTCTGTTTGACCCCAAATTGGTACAGAGTGTTTTTGTTTATACCTCCAGCTGGCAGGTCAGGCCAATCTATTTTTACCTCTAGACGTCTGCAGGAAATATATCTTATCTTTAATCGGTCATTCAGCAGGGAACTGGGTCATCTGTGGTGCTTGAGAGGTCATTGACCTCAAACAAACCATGGTAACAAGACACTAAACGATTGCACATGACAGCTTGGGCAACCCCTTCCAATACGAAGTGCCACAACAAAATTCTTAAAGGATAGACATCTATAGACATCTATCATTCTGCTGATAAAAACAAAGTTTGACTCATAATATCTCTATTAAAATACACCAAAAGATTACAAAATAACAAGCTATTTCATGGAGGGACGATGTCTACGACTTCTCCTTGTTTTTTCTTTTATTTGTTTATTCAAAATTGTTACAGAACAATACAAGGAGTGAAGCAAGTTTAAACTGTAATTTCCAACACAACGAATTGGACTCACCCTTTTGACTCACACAAATTTGTTGTGCTGGAAATTACAGTTTAAACTTGCTTCATAATGATTTCTACCAACACAGATGAACTTTCAAGATAATACAAGGAGTGCACTGGGCAGCAAGTATGCTGACAGCGTGCACACCTACAAACATTACATGTAACACAGAGCATATATAGGAACAATAATAAACAGTTATAAGTAATGCATAAATAACATTATTAGTAAATCACACGGTTTTCTTGGCTGTCAATGTTGTTAGTGTAAACACTAGATACATTGTACAAGATACAATATGTAGCTATTGACGATGGCAATTATTACAAATCACAGACGGAAGTTATTGGAAAATTCCTTTTATTTTTGACAGCTGCATTCTTCAAAGTGAAATCTGATCTTTTCTATGGGCAATAAACAAATTTTTCAATGATTAGTACACAAAATCACAGAAAAACAATGGACATAATACAATTGGGGAAAATTAGGCACTTAGGCATTTTTTTGCATCAACTTACATACATGTAGCTGCAATGGTTCATTCATTCATTCATTCATTCATTCAAAAATTAACATTAAAATAGGTTTTTAATTGGTTATAAAAATGCATCCAGTAATCAAATGTGTAAAGCAATGAATCTAATGAAATATCAACAGAGATATGATCAACCAAAGTTAAGCTTCTAAGCTTAACATGTGTATGCAAGTGTTGCATCAGTCGATCCGGCAATCAACCAGCCTGACTACTGAGACAGGAGATATTTGATTATGGAAATCAACCGTAAAAATGACTGAAGAAGCTTTAGATAGTTCAAGGATGTTCTCAGTATAAATTGTGTTTCTCCAATCAAGCTCCAAATCAGTTGGAACAAGCAGCCTTAAGCAGATGAGTTCTCCCTGGCTACCTAAGAGCTTACAGGGCTCAAGATTCATTTTTGGGAGTACATTTTTACATGTAATGTTATGTGGACTGGAGTGCTCAGAAAATATTTTGATAAAGTAGAATGACAGCAAATTTTGATAAGTAACATGACAGCAAAATCTAATAAGTGCAAACTAAACTTACCTCAGTAAATAATTTCATCAGGTTGGTAAACGAATTAATAGTCAGAAAAGTTCTTTGATCACAGTCAACCATTTATTTTTCACGAAAGCTGACACAATGATGCACTATGCACCAAGTAACATCTAGCGTCAGTGCACAGTAAACCAGCCAGAATTGCCCTGATGAAGATGACAGACGGTCATCGAAACGTCGGCTTGTGAAAAATAAATGGCTGTGATCAAAGAACTTTGCTATTTAAACTAAAGTTAATACAACAAAGAAAAATTAGTATTTCTCTGGAAGGTGTCAAAACTATACACAACAATGTACAACTCTATGTGTGTAACCTACACAAATACCTCCATGTAGGACTAGTGGTGCACACTACGGTAGTACGTGTACTAGGGTTCTAGCTAGGATTTAATTTTAGCGTAGTGGCACTGGCCGCATGATGAGGGAGCGAAGTGGAGTTTTTAAAAATTTGAGCTTAAAAAGAGGCCATTTGAGGGATACCCAAAGGGACAAAATGTTATTTCTAAGGTATATACAACTGTATCATTAATTGGTAATTTTGCACATTTGATGTGGCATTCTTGAACTAAGAAATAGTGTCACAATGCCCCTATGTTGTACTGAAAATTAGCATATGGGGGTAAATTTATAGCGTAGTGGGTCAAAATTATAGCGTAGGGGGGGAAATTTTAGCGTAGGGGGTCAAAATTATAGCGTAGGGGGCCCCTACGCTACTTTGCACTAGCTAGAACCCTGCGTGTAGGTGCACAGCTCTATTTTCAGTGCACCCAGTGTATATTTCGAGCCCTGTAGAGATAAATGATGATTGAACTGTTTTCCTGAAGGAGAAAAAAATCTTAAGCTTTATTTGTGTAATCAATGCCTTGGGTTATTCAGGTGGCAATACAGCCAGACTTACAGAAATGTGTGCTCTGAGATCCCCTGACATATTACCTGTCATTTGTATCAAGGATGCTGCTTAGAGGAAGACCTGGAAAATATAATAGTCTGGTAGAAATTGGTGGAAACCAGAGAGGTGTCATCAATCTTTGTGTGGTAAACACAGGTTGGTATCATCGCTGTAACAACGTAAAGGTTGTGGGTTTGAATCCCAGTGTTGTACCCTTGGGAAAGGTAGCCTCCGTAGCAGGCTTATAGAACTGGGGTTTGGTGGTCTTCGGCTGTTTTCTGATTAGCCCAGTTCTAAAAAAACGGGGACAATTCAACTAGGCCGGCTATGTTGTCTATAGTATATGCAATCAGAAAATAGCACATAAAAGCTCCCAAAGACCATGAAGACCCCCCAAAAAACCAGTTTTTGGCATGCTGTGGAGGCTATGGGAAGGGCCCTTTACACGTATTTTCAGACTCAGGTGAAAATAAGAACCTGATAAGTTGTAGAGAGACACAGAATGTATGTTATGTGATCATCATAGTTCTGTCATTTGATCAAAAGGTACATTTAAGTACAAAACCAGTTACTGTATAATGTTAGATGTACGTGTGAAAACCTACATTTTCCTTACATTTTCCTTACTTCATGTTTCAGCATATAATTCAGAGAAGAAGCTTGAAAGTGTATGAATTTTCAACACATGTGTCATACAAGCAATGTATGCACATGGAAAAGAAAGACAACCCTGTCCTTGGTGCTGATTGTGTTATCTACTAAATTTGGTATGGCAGATGAGTGAGTTATACATGTGAGTATTAAACAGGGCACTTAAATACATGTATGAATTTTTAACACGTCATACAAGCATGTACATGTACATGGAAAAGAAAGACAACCCTGTCCTTGGTGCTGATTGTGTTATCTACTAAATTTGGTATGGCAGATGAGTGAGTTATACATGTGAGTATTAAACAGGGCACTTAGATACATGTATATGCACTTGAATACAGAAGAAAAGTGTTTAGACATGATGTTGCTGCTCCCAAGCACACTACATTTAGACAGGAATACCAGGAACCAAACCTGTGTGCCTTAGATACCATGTCTGTTAGCCTACCAAAGCATTCATCTATTGGCAGTACCACTATCAGCATGTTCTAACTCAAACTGAAACTGCAAAAGTTAACTTTAATGCACTTGTACATTAGGCATGTATGAAGTGAAGCATGTACTTCTTAAGTAGCTCATCCTAGTCTTATCTCCTCATCTCCCATTAACGTCTTTAGGAGATGGAAAAGTTCTTCCAGACAAGATTTAAGGTTTTTCGCACAGTCTGACACCTAACGTTCGGGTATTACTCCAAATGCCAGCAGCACTCTGGCTGGCACCATCCTAGTTGGCTCAGGTCCTACGGAAAGTGGTGGAAATGGATTTTCCATAGTGCTAAGAATCGAGCACCCGCAAGGAATTCTTCCTACGCGAGTGACGTTCCCACGCGTTGGATTGGAGTCACAGTGAGGAAGTGAAATTCCGTAAGGGAATGATAGGGAATCTTTACCGAGAAAGGGGCGCGCCCTGTGCTTCCACGATTCATCAAGGGTAACATTTTTTATTATCGCGCAGACATCCCGACTCGTGTGAGACCAGGGGGATGTTGTCTCATGAAATTACATGTTGAATTTACTGTCTGTGTGTATCATTGACTCTGCCCCTGATGTGAATTTTCAAATGGAGAGAAGAGAGTGATGGATAGTTTGCATATACATGTAGAAATGCGGAATTTTATCTGAAGGACATACTAAAATTGGGAGATCGTATTACTTAAAAAAAAAACTTAACTACCATAAAATCTGTAAAAGTTAGAACTATGTCATGTTCATACTGAAAATTGGGAGTCAGAGTGTCTATGATTTTTTTTAAATCTTAACTTACTAAAAGTAATCTCAAAGGCTTTGAATTCTCAAATGGAGAAAAGAAAGTGAAGGGATTAATCAGTAAGAAGGCATTATACAATGTAGAAATACAGAAATTTCATCTGACGTGTAGAACTACATGATTACACTGAAAATTGGGAGACTGATTTTTTAAAACTTAACTACAGAAAGTAATCACAAAGGCTTTGAATTTAGAAAGTGAAGAAATATAATAATGCATATACATGTAGAAGTGCAAAATTTCATCTGAAGAATGTTCACACTATAAATTGGGACAGTGTCTGATTTTTTAAAATCTGAACGTCTGAAAGTAATTGCAAAGGCTTGGATGCTAGAACTTGAGACATCAGTTATTTAAGTTTCAAGTATGTCACTAATTATCTTTAGTTTACCACAAAGTTTCTGTCAACTTTATATTAGATGAAAATTTAAAGGAACAAAAGTGAAAAGTTTTTTTCTTCAATTTGCTCTAAATTGAATGAAAATTTAGAAATAGCCCTATTAGTCCAGAAATGCTCTCATATCCCATAGAAAAGCCATTTGATGCACAATTTGGTCTTTAGCTCAGCCACCATGGGGATATATTGAATCTAGCAGATATTGCTGCCTTAAATAAGGTTCTATGTTTATCCATATAACAATCTACAACAACACCTTTCGTGACCCAAGGATAAGAAAATATAGATTTTTTGGCACTTATTATATCTCTCCATCCCTTCTCGATGCCATTTTTCAATTGGCAAATATCATATAGCCAGACTAAGGCTTATTCACAATCTGTATCACACTTCTCGCAAAGTTTCTGAAAGCCGAAGTAACGCCTGGGGCAAATTTGGAGCAGATTTATTTTACACGTCGTCTGGTTAGGGATCTGATAGCAAGTCGGTCTCCTGTGCGCGTTTATCGCGGCAGTATTTTCACATCGCATTTGGTTGACAAGATGAGTGCGAATGATGGACTACTTTTCTTCAGGCCCTGCACTGGCGATGATCCCAGCGTCTCATGGATGGTGACACAGGCGAACACAAAGGAAACTTTTATTGAAAAAGAAAACTACTTTAAGTTACTACATGTCTTTATATTATTAAACCTTACCTTTCATGTAAGTATATACATTGTATATTAAACCTTACCTTTGTTGGCGGAGGAGTTGTTTTCCTTTCCATTTGAATATATTGGAGTCATAGGAATTGAGGGTGAACTACTCAAGGAATACCGGTAGTTACTCAAACAACTGGTTGAAAACTATCAGACGTTTCAAGTAGCAGCCACTACTTTTTAACTTTATTACCTAACCTTCGTTTGCAGAGGACCTGTTGTACATGTCCTTTCCCTTTGAATACATATTTTTTGAATACATTGGAAGTGGGGGGTTGGGGTAGTATACAAGGAATACATGTAGTTACTCAAGCAATTGGATAGATGTTGAAAATTGTCAGACATTTCAGCCATTGGCCACTACTTTTATCAGTGACTAACAGAATCTGTAGTTGAATAGGTAGGGAACTCACTGCAGTAGACTGACAGGAAGATTGAATTGGACGCAAAATAGTCTCCTTGCAGGCGATGAGAGTACCAGTAAATGGTATGGTGGAAGAGTCTTTGGAATTTTTCTTGTATGATTATTAACGTTGAAGGGATAACTGTGAAGAAAACCAGCCTTTGAACATTTCTGACTAGATTCACTGTAGCAGCATTTTCCTCTGAAAAAAAAAAACTGATGATCTTTGCTGACTCTAATTAGCACAGCAGGAAAATGGCAGCAAAAATCATTGTACTTCCTCTGCACTTGTTGAGAAGCAGCCAGTTTCCAAGCCTGCCCTGTTCAGATAAGGCAAAAAAGGTGTTCTCTTCATCTGATAGATTGCGTAATTTTCTCGCTTTACGACACATTTTTGGCAATTGCCGCCGTTTGAGGCATATTCATGCCCATGATTGTGGGGGAAAACATTCCAGGGAAGGTGTTTTATCAAACGATTACAGTCATTTTTGCCGTACAAAGCTAGTTTAGCTACATGTGTTTGGATTACTGTGCATAAAAACTGCCTGAGGATAGAAAGCACCATCTACTTGATCTGTCTGTATCTTTGGCATAAATTAGACCATGATCGATGTTATGTGTACTATTATGCTTGCAAAGAAGTCTGCTAAAGTTAAACGGATAGTAGATTGTGTAGTTCTTTCTTGCCTAAGTTAGAGTGAATTCTAACCATCACTCTACAATGTACTTGAGATTAGGCTCTGTATACTCACAATGCTTTGAGGTAAATCAACATGCTAGGTCTTTGTTACGACTCACGTTTCTTACTTCTTGAGGAATCATCTTCTAGCATTGTGAATGTCCAGGTATTTTTCTAAACAAGTGGTTTCTATACTGAAACGTTTATTAAAGCATTATGTACAATTTTCTAACGTCACATATTAGGTTGATACCATATACTATCATGTGTAAGGTATATAGCAGGTAAAGACTTGCAAATCTATCACTGTATCAGTTCAGAACCTTGAAATTCACCACAGCAAATCCTTAAGAGTTTAATTTCTTGATGCAGGTTTTTCCCAAAATCTAATCACGAAAGTTCCTTTGGCCAAGACCTTTCCTACTAACACCAATAAACTATCACTCTGTTGACGTCAGAGTAAAGGGATTTGTCGTGAATCCAGGTACCGATTTACACCTGGGTGGAGTGAGGAAAGTCGCGTGGTCGTGTGAGATCGCCTTTCCCAAGGATGTAACGTCTAGCCAGGATGGAACCCATGACCTCTTGAGTCTTGTTCCTGTGTGTGTTGGCTTAAGCCTAGCCACTTGGCAATTGACATCACTAAGTTGAACATACTGTATTTATAGTCAGACCTATTAAAGTATACTGTCCATGGTACACTACAAAGTTGTAAGTGCTGGCCAAAGTCACTAACACATATTGTTACACTTTACATGTACCATAAATTGTATACATGTGCAATGTAGTGTACTGTCAATGTGTGCATGGACCATTGGTAAACTATAAAGTTTGTAAAATCACAATGGAAGTTCATTTGTGTTGTCAGTAATCATACTGTAGTACAATGTTAAACTAAATCCACCTGCCTACCTAGTCCTTTGACTGACCATTAGTACACGTCAAGGATTAAATTTTCAACGACACAAAGTTTCTAAATCGTCTACCATTTGTATCCCCACAGGAAGTGCTGGCCACAATCACTATCACTTTTAAGTTAACACTAAGTACACATTGTAAACTACAAAGTTTCTAAATCCCTTATTGCTTTATCTCTCCCAACAGAACATGTACTGGCCACCATGCAGCTGCACTCCCTCCAGGTCCCCCAGTTCAGGAGAAGTGACGAAGACCTCGCCAAGTCAAACGACCAGATCGTCATCTACAACAGAGTGCCAAAGACGGCGAGCACATCGTTTGTCGGACTCGCGTACGACTTGTGTCAGCGCAACGGCTACAACGTGATTCACCTGAACACAACGAGAAACTCACCCATCATGTCAATACAGGACCAGGTGGGTACAATTTCACATACAATTTTTAAACTGAATACATGTACATGTATATTGTGTCACAGTCACCAATTTTATACAGTAAGTAATACTATGACCTCTGTCAGCGCAACGGCTACAGTGTGATTCACCTGAACACAACGAGAAACTCCCCTATCATGTCAATACAGGACCAGGTGGGTGCAATGCCACATAGTCCCATGCTATACACACTCTTGTATTGGGTAGATTAGCCTTATGGAACGGTAGTTTACTGTATGTACCAGTAGGCTACAACGTGATTCATCTCAACATCACAAGAAACTCTCCTATCATGTCAATACAAGACCAAGAAGGTACAATTCACATACAGTGTACAAACTGTATACATGTGTATTGTGTCACAGTCACCAATTTTATACAGTAAGTTAATGACCTGTGTCAGCGCAACGGCTACACCGTGATTTACCTGAACACAACAAGAAACTCACCCATCATGTCAATACAGGACCAGGTGGGTACAATTTCACATATTCTCATTCTCATCCTTTACTCGTGGTTACGTTCAGGTACAGAACTGCAACTTTCTGCAGTCAGTCAGTCTTTATCTGTGACTGTTTAACTATAATTTCAACCCTCTAAAAGCCTTAGAATGCCCTATTTTCACATCACATGTCCTAGAAGTTTGGTATTCAGATTTAAGCTTACAGTAAGGATGTCTCATCAGCTCAAGTTCTCTCCAAGCACAGTTTGATAATTGCAATATACATGTAAGCACTATCTAAAAAGCCTTTAGTTACAAATGTGGAATGCCATATTTCCTAGAAGTCTGGTATTCAGAAAGCTTACAGTAAGGATGTCTCTTAAGCTCAGATTCTCTCAGAGAACGGTTTGATTAACTCTAAGACTTTCAAAAAATTAATAGGCTTCAGAATTGCAATATGACCACAATCTAAAAGCCTTAGAAGGCCTTATTTTTACACCATATTTTCTAGAAGTCTGGTATTCAGAAGCTTACAGTAAGGATGTCAGATTCTCTCAAAGCACAGTTTGATGAACTCTAAGACTTACAGAAAAATTAATGGGCTTCAGAATTGCAATATAAGCACAGACCCTGAATCTACCCGTGTGTTATGAAAAATGCATGATGATTTAAGTTCATTCCGGAATGCAATAAGTTAGACCGAGCACGCTAGTAAGATTCCTAATCCACAGTCACCAGGGCTACCTGTATTTTCCATTAAGCAGAGGAACGATAGGAGCTACATTGTACATTCCCAGCGAGATCCTCTCACTGATAAATAACGGTAAAGCCGGCGCGACATTATCATTTTATGAACCGCGACAGCAAACTCCGCGTCTGGCAGATTACCGTTGACTAAGACAAAGTGTTCTGCGACTCTTTTCCCCTGCAAATAACATGCCAGTCTGAAGGACATCAGGCTCGCGGAGAAGAGATGCCACGCTTTTAATTAGTAATGGTAGTGTACAAAATACTTTTTTGAACCAGGTTGCCCAGGACTAGTGATGCATACCTAAACCCAATTTTAGGTTCGGGTCCGGATTCAAGTCCAGAGGTTTAGGTTCAGTTCCGGACTTGTAAGTCCGGACCTAAACCCATGGCATATACAATATTGCATGTTGGCAACCTTGCAATGTTGTCTGGGTGAAACTTTGACCACATAACATGGAGGCCAGTACTTGACGATGCCCAATGGCAATGTTTCCTTCATTTTGCAGCAAAGATTTTACAATGTACGGAAGGTTTTAGGTGGTTTGGAAAAAAAAGGGGTATGTGAAATGGTCTTTTATGGTAATAAGTCCGGACTCGGTTCTTGACTTTTAGGTTTTTTTGGACTTGAACCTAAACATTCTTACAAGTCCGGATCCAAGTCCAGTGAACCGGTATGCATCACTACCCAGGACGCAAAAATTAGGTTGCCCATCAGAATTTTAGGTTGCCCCACCTGTAAGTTACTATATATACTTTCCTCAAATAAAGTAATGTTACATATATAAGCCTATATAGTGATAGCCATTAATACCTAAAATTAAAAAGCATCTGCTGCATACAGTGGTGCAAGCCAAGTTGGCATGATTTTGGGGGAGGGGGGGGGGCATTCTTAAAATTCAGGTAGCGTTCAAAAATAGGTTGCCCCAAGAAAAATTTGGTTGCCTGGGGCAACCAGGTATTTTGCATGCTGTAATGGTATCGTCAAAGTTACGTGGTCGCTGACAGAGATAGAGGGTGGACCTGACGATACCTGTCCGCTTCCGCTGCCAAAGTTAGGCCGTGAATTATTTAGGGCAATCATCAGGTACTTCATTTATGGGGTAATGAGAGGCGATCCTTGGAGGACCCTACATGTAAGTTGGCTAGGAGATGGGGTGGGAGCGGTTGTAGAGTTGGTCATGTCAAACATTTCAAGTAGCAGCCACTACTTTTTGTCAGTAACTAAGAGAATCTGTAGTTGAACAGGTAGGGAACTGGTGTAACTGTGACAGGAAGGTTGAATTGGAGATCAAACTCAAAAAGTTGTCTCCTTGTAGGCTTGGAGAGTGAATGATATGTATGATATCAAAGTGATAACTGCGAATAAAACCAGGTCTTGCTCATTTCAAGATTTAGATTCAGAGTTGTCACATGGTTTTCCCTGCAAAAAAACATACACGTCTAATGATGATGGGCATCAGGGTACTGGAGAAGCAATGCCACACTGGACCCCTCCTGGCTACAAGATGGGGTGGGAGCGGTACAGTTGGTTACAGGGCTCTAGCTATAGCCAGCTCAATTTTTTTTCCTGTCAGCCTAGTTCATGATTGAACCTAGGGGGAGAGTGCTTACAATCTAGGGGGTCTATGGGCAAATTTTTTATTTTCAAGCCTTTAAAAACGCAATTTTCTACAATTTGAGAGGCCAATTATGGAGTTAGTAGTGGTTGTTGTTGGTCCTTATTAGGATGTTTTAGATTTTTACCAACGAAAGATTTTTATCAATTTTGTCGGTCAAGGTTGACCGATTGGTTTAGACATTTTTCCGTCACACCCCACAAAGTTCCTGCAATTGTTGGAAAAACAGGTGCTGGCTATAGCCCAGGTTGGTGGTGTCTATTGCTCTGGGCACTAGACAGACTGAGGTCCTGAACTGTCAAGCCTCTCTGCAAATGACAAATGGCTTGCTGGGGGTGTCACAGTGGTATTTACATGTACATGTACCTCATCCGAACAACTCAAGGGTTTGCCAAAAAAAAACAGTTACTCAAACAGCTGGATGTGATTTTGGTTATGTTTCAAGTACAGTAACTTGAAAGGGTGCCTTGTACAATATTTCTTTGGATCTAGAATATTTACTGTCGTTTTTGGCTCACTGAGTTTTCATTCCAATGTCAAGGTCACAAATGTTTAGACAGACAGGTCCTGATGTGTCAAGCCTCTCTGCGAATGACAAATGGCTTGCTGGGGGTGTCACAGTGGTATTTACATGTACATGTACCTCATCCGAACAACTCAAGGGTTGCCAAAAAACAGTTACTCAAGCAGCTGGATATGATTTCGGTTATGTTTCAGGTAACTCAAAAGGGTTCCTTGTACAATATATCTTTGGATCTTGAATATTTACTGTCGTTTTACTAAGAATGTAGGCTCACTGAATTCTCATTGCAATGTCAACATCACAAATGAAGTTCGTGACTTCTTGTGCTCACTGCAAACTTTAAAGCCAGCAAATACCTCTTCCTCCTCCTGACATGAAACTTTGATACGGAGACCTAATGGTGACGCCTTAACTGAAAAGTCAGCAATCCCCCCACATTAAGACACATTAACCACTCGTTCACCCGCCCCCCTAAAAACTCCTTACCAAGCAATTAGGTGACACGACTTTCCTCGGTCCGCGTAATCGTTTCTCGACTTTCCTTTCAAGCCGACTCGCGAGCAAAGGCAGGGAATTCGGGGGTTAATTGGTCTCCGTAGCTGGGAGAATACTCGCCCAGACAGGTGCAATTTAGATGCTAAACAGAGATCCTTCCCTGAAGACATGATTACATGTAGGAGCCATTAGAAGTTTGCGTGCTCCGTGAGCGGGGGTCAAAGGATCGACAAGCGTGCTTCAACGTCATGTTACAGTTCTCTCACAGTGATTATTAAAGATCAGTCCGAGTACCATTATATAACCCTTGGTTCATGTTCAGTGCTAGTCAGTATTGATTTGTGCATTTTGCAGTGCTGCAATGTCACATTTGAAAGTCAAACTTATTCTTTTATCTGCTCAATCATTATTTTTATTCTTTTATTCGTTCAGAATCAGAGGGAGGTTGACACACTACATGTACATGTACATTCCAAAGTCATCATTATGGATTTTTTTGTGTATGTATTTTCATATTTTTGCTGTTTGACATTCTGGTCTATTGTTACAAGTTTTGTTTCAAAATATGCCAGCTCGTCACTTCTTTGTATACAATATTTTTGTCTCCTTTACTTAGGAGCCATGGAAGTTGAAGAATATATTATTATGATATGGTCACTGCTTTAGGACCATAAAGTTGTAGTCTGGAACCATTTCATGAATCTCAAGTTAGTATTAGTTGTAGAGGTTACTCTGAAAAAAAAAAGTTAGACTTGACTCCAGCTGGCCTTCTACATTTACATTTTTTTACACTTTGTCATTTCATACATTGTAGATTGCTCTTCTACTGCCTCTCATTTTCTACTCAGTTCAAGAGTCCAAACCTACAGCTCATTTTCAGTGAGGTACTTTTAAAAGCCTGGTGAAAAAAAATCTTGTGAAGTAAAATGGTTTCCCATTGGTGACCATTACTCTAGATCTGCTCTTCTGGCTGCAGAAATACCTGGAAAAAAGAGAAACAGGCACCTTCTGACCTGTTATTACTGCTGCTTGTGCACTTAACCTCCAAAATTGCCTGCCCTGCCCTCTTTTCATCCTGTATCACCTTCATCTAACTCTCAAGTACATGTACACATCGCACATGAGTTACACTCTGGGAGCCCGGCAAATTTATGCATGGACTCGGAGAATGGATGTGTGGCAGAGTCAACCATAAAGATGACATACAGCAGACGGGATTTATAAGAAACTTTGATGTCCACAAAGGGACCAAGAGTGAATGTTTGCCTAAAGTAACCTATAAATATTAATGCAAGTTGATAAATGCCTGCCTACTTGGCAGTTTTTTAAGACGCCAGAAGGCCAGCAGAGCTTGTAGTAAAAGTCGTGATTTAATGTTTAGCCTGGAAAGAGTTTTTGTGGAACATGCCGCCTATGAAATATTCAGATATGTTTTAATGTGCATTAGACGGAGAGATTACAATACAGGGCAGTTTTGTTGTACTTGTACATCATTAAAGGAGACTCTATGTCTCTCAGTTTTGTAAAATGTTGTTGTTCTACTAAAATATTTTGGAAGGTATAAAACTAGCATAAGCGGTCACTGGCGAAAGCTAGTGGATACTAGCTGAAACGTCTGGCCATTTCCAAAATCACATCCAGTTGCTTGAGTAACTGTTTTTGACATATCTTATTACCATGATGTCTAACCTTCATCGACGCAAGTTATAGTTTTGATGCCTCAGTGTTTGCCATTCATATTCAAGTTACACTAGAGAGATAAAAAGAAAAGTAGATCACAATTTTGCACATTCTAGAAAGTCTGTGTGAGTGAATAAGTCCTAGTATAGAATTCTACCTAGGGTGCCTGAGAGTCAACATCCTTATCAATAATACACCGAAAATATATTATTGATTTGAAGTTACTCTCCAAGTTTTGGCTTAAAGCTTCTGACGTGTTTGCTTTATAATTAGTTCCCTGGAGACGCCATAATGATAGTTTGTCCATGCACGCACGGTGTGAAAATGACTGTTCAATTTACTTTTTGCTGAATTCTTGAAAAGATACCGGTAGTTATAACACCGTGGCTTCACAAAAGAGCTTCTCTAGATTGTAGTTGTGGAGAGACAATGAAAGTTTATATTCGAGTCGGGAATACAACTTTGGTGAGTTATATAAGAATAAGTAGACACCACAGTTAAAATGATACACTTGAGTATAGTTTTATTTAGGTATAGTACCCATATGGAGACATTCCAAGTTTTATATTTTCATACCTTAGACATGGTAAGCAGCCATAACTTGGACAGATACACTTGAAAATAATTTTATTTAGGTACAGTACTAGTATCCATATGGAGACATTCCAAGTTTTATATTTTCAAGGTGTCATACATAGATAGTGAGCAGCCCTAACTTGTGGTGGCAGTGAAGCTACTTAAGAACATGCTGGACAATGGTCATCCCCTCCATGACCTGGTTCCACCGGCCAGGACAACGGCCACTGGGAGGACCTTAAGACATGGAACAGCACTTACGTATACAGTATCAGCAGCCCGTACCAAAAGACTGAAAAACTCTTTCTTACACAGGGCAATATGTCTGTACAACGAGTCTTCACAGTAAGACTCTTAGGACTCTCTGGTCTTTACTTCAGTGCCCATGTGAGACTTTTTGTAATGTTTTTGTTCCTGTGTTTGTATATATATTGTAATTATGGGTTCACCACACCACGAAGTGGTGTGGTGAAACCATATTGCTTTTTCTGATGTTTCTTCTTCTTCTTCTCCTCCTCCTCCTTCTCCTCCTGCCATATCTTTAAATGGATTCAGCTTCTTCATTTTAGGGCCTAAGGTCCTGAAATTTGGTATGGAGGTACAGTGGGCAAATACCCCTAGGCGTTTTTTAAATTATTGTGATACAGGCTTTTAGAATGGTTTTATTTGAGTTTTTTGGCTGTGTAATAGCTAATGTATTACTGTGTAAGTGTGCAGTGTTTACCACATTTGGACATGAGTCATCACAATGGCATGCAAGGCATCAACCAATAGGCATGCAGCTTTCCTCTATTCTCCTTGCTGATTGGCTGTTGGGATTTAACTGGCTTAACTTCATTCACACCTGCACAGAGCCATGCCATACTGACAGTATGTCTGTATTCAAGTGTTTTGGTAGGTATTTTAAGCTTTCCTGCTCCAGCATTGGAATGCGGGCTATGAACGCTTCTTTTTATCTTGAAAATCAACAGTTTGCATTATGCAATCCTAACCAATAATGTAGGGAATAGCTATCCAACTGTTGTAGTCTTAGTTGTATGTTACTTCATACTATAGTTATATCAATGTAAAGCATTGTTTTCCCTTGTGTTTCTCATTCTTTCCCTGCCATGTGGTAAAATGTGGTGAACCCATCGCTATATTTGCTCCAAAGCAAATATTGGCCTTTCTAGTGTTAATTTGTATTTGCCAGACAATCAATTGTAAAAAATCAGTGCTATTCAGCATGTTTTGTACAGGCTGCGAGGCTGGTTTTTATGAATAAACTACTGTTAAACTGCTGTTAAACTTGGAAAGATTCGTTCTGCTGCCCCCTGTGTTTGTATATTGTTTGTAATGTTAATTTGTATTTGCCAGACAATCAACTGTAAAAAATCAGTGTTATTCAGCATGTTTATTTACAGGCTGCGAGGCTGTTTTTTTATGAATAAACTGCCGTTAAACTTGGACAGATTCGTTTTGCTGCTTCATGCTACAAGGAAGGAGATAATCCTTGGTGCACTTGGCCAGATAAGGTCATTTCTCGGAGCTTAACTTCATCCCCTGGGTAAAGAGATCAAGATAATCCTCTTACGAGACAATCTTTTCTGTCTGAATTACGCACTTATTTTGGTTAGACAGGGCTTAAAATACATAGCCTGGTATATAAATATTCATACAGTTCTTGGTCTGGTTTACTTCTTTGATGGCTTTTCTGCCAAATAGCGGTACCAGTTAATTAAGAGAAGATCGATTAGTATTTGAATTTTCAGGCCCCTTTCTCCACATGCTTTGTTAGACATTGGCTTAAAATACATATAGGCTAATATAAATATTCATACTATTCTAGGTCTGGTTTACATCTTTGATAGCTTTTCTGCTGAATAGCGATACCAGTTAATTAAGAGAAGATCGATTAGTATTTGAATTTTCAGGCCCCTTTCCTCACATGTTTTGGTTAGACATTGGCTTAAAATACATACAGCCTGGTACATTAATATTCATACAATTCTAGGTCTGGTTTACTTCTTTGATGGCTTTTCTGCCAAATAGCGGTACCAGTTAATTAAGAGAAGATCGATTAGTATTTGAATTTTCAGGCCCCTTTCTCCACATGCTTTGTTAGACATTGGCTTAAAATACATATAGGCTAATATAAATATTCATACTATTCTAGGTCTGGTTTACATCTTTGATAGCTTTTCTGCCAAATTGTGGTACTAGTATATCAATTAGTATTTGAATATTCGCATAGAATGTCAATGAGAGCTCCTGTTGCACGGTCCTCTGTGATAGCATATCCTGGTCTGAATATTTATACTATTCTACGTCTGGTTTACTTCTTTGATGGCTTTTCTGTCAAATAGTGGTGCCAGTTAAGAGCAGACCGCTTACATTTGAATATTCATGTAGAATATTAACGAGAGCTCTGATTGGCTATGTGTTGCACAGTCCTCTGTGATAGCATGGTAACAGGGATCGGACAGACATTCGGGATTGTTCCTGTTCAACTCCTTCCGAGTAATATTTGATATCCAAAATGATCAATGATGTAAGGGCCAAAGATTTAAATATAGTTAGGTATCAGACTGTTCAGTAGGGAAGCATTAGAACCTGATTCAGAACAGGATGGATACAAGCTGCAGGAAACTTGAAAACTTTGTGAATATTAGGGTATTTTGATTGCAAGTACTAGTCTTTTATATATAGACTTTGAAATAGGGTTGGTTGATTTGATAGCATGCCATGTAACAATAGTTAGGTTTTCAGCACCAAGGAAAGGAGCTGTTGTGGAATTGTCATTGTGCCTTCTTTCTGTTACACCTTTTGGTTGATTTGATAGCAGGCAAATTAACTGCAACAACAGTTTCAGCACTAAGGAAAGGGGCCATTTCCAAATCGTCAATTTGGAATATGCTTTACAAGCTTTTAAAATCAGCACATTGATTTTCTGTGACTATTCTGTGACTATCTTCTTTCTGTTGCAGGTCTAAGACAGTTTAGTTGTGGTACGGTAAATTTCTTGGGCACAAAAGGATTTGATCAAAATAGAAAATGTTTTACCTAAGAGAGGTAGAAAGAAGATCAAAACCTGCCAGGTGGGACATGATTCATGTAATGTTTACCGACGTTCTGATGTTCAGTCGATAACTTACTGTCTATTCATGTGCTGCAGTCATTCCATTGTGTACACATTCAAACGTATCTGACATTGCCAGGGGGGTAAGACGTGGGAGGGAGTATCGATGCCTGAAATCGATATAATTTGTTCACCGCTAACAATCTAATGTGGAGAAGGGTCAGGCTTTCTGGCCTGGTTCACCATCAGAGACCATCCTTAAATCAATCCAGCCAGCGATCTACTGAATCTTGTAGGTGTTTCTATCCACTCAAGGGGGGGAAACTAAAGCCAAAACATTGATGGGTTGGTTTGAGACTCGACAGAAACACAGAGGCAAGACCTTTTCTTTGACCTCTCCAGCCAAGCAACCACAGACCTCCCTGATGTAGTAAAGTGTTCAGCTATTTGTGTGGGCATTTTGGAACACAAAGGAGATCTTTAAAACGGACTCTTAGAAGAATAGGGACATTGATTCATTCGGATTGGTACATGTGTCAAGGGCATGTCCTTTAGGTATAATGGTGGTCAATTTAACTTTTGGCTGCAAATGGACAATGTACAGTGGTCAGCCTTACTTGTAAGTGGTGGTGAAGCATATGGCAAGAATCCAGTTCTGTTCAATTCATGTAGATATAAAGATGAATTGTAGCTCCCTAGCACACAAGTAAAATTGTGTGCTATAATTTGTCAAGGGAGTTGCCTTCTTAATGTTTTTGTTTCCATTTACTCATTGAATTTTAACTGAAATCAATGCGCCAATGTGACATCTGAAAAGTCGCTTCCCGGCATTGTTCAATGCGCCATATTGATTCGGCACTCCTGAAGTCATCTACATTGTAGGATTTTGTAAAGTTGCCGGATGACAAATTTGCCAGACTGTACCTGTGTCGCATACAGTCATTCTTTATTTGCGCTCAAAACTGACACTCATCCGCTGGTCCCCTGCCAGCACTCATTAATCAATACACGTGAACACGTACAGTCAAACCGACAGCTACAGGAAGATTTCTTGCCCTTCCTCCTACCTTGTGCCGCATGGCTTCACAAACATAATAAGCATTGGAGGGCTGAATACATTGCATTTTCCTGAAAAGTGCCATAAGGTACAATATGTCTGCTTACTCTCTGACCCTGAAATGCCCTATTTTCTATAGACTTGCACCTTTTGTGCCACAAAAGTATAGATGGATGGATTTTACGCCTCTTGTATGCGTGAATGATGTGGCTGTTAGGTTATTGTGTTTTCTGTGTACAATACAGACTAATAAATCTTAATTTAATGATTATTAGTACAAATGCGCTTAGTTAGTAGTATGTACAACAAAATACTTTTTCAACAATTTTCATTGTTTTTTTTCTACATGTAAGTACATTTGTGCGCATCACAGTATTTTTTCACTAAGTACATCTACAAGTTACAAGTAAATTGTTACTCAAGCAAATGGATATGATTTTGGGAAATCAAATCCAGTTTGGAACTTCCAAAATCATATCCAGTTGCTCGAGTAACTGCTTTTTGGTGTACAGTATTTTATCACTTGGATGGATGTCTAACCTTCACCGACACACCTACAAATTCTTCACAAAAGGTGTTTTATTTGGCATTGCAGAACAAAAAAGAGAAATTCAATTTTTACTCCAAAAAATACCCTCAGATCCAGACCCAAGCTGAGCGCACAGATAAGGATTTAAAGCCAGCCAGAGCCCTGTGTAGAAAAATTGCCACTTTACTTCAGGAAAAAATAACACATCGCCGCCCGTCTAAGAGCTTTTTGGAGGAAATGTGTGCTATTATCCCTCCCCAATTGACAGTAGCCACACTAGAGAAGATAAGTTACAGCGCGGGACCAGCTACAAACGGAACTATCTGGTCTGAAAGTCATTCCAAATAGCCCCAGGAGGTGGGTATAACTACCAAGCAATGTCACGGTCTGGGAACCCAGCATAAAACATGGCCGGCTGGAAACCAAAGTCCCAAGTTTTACGGTTGACTTAAAAAGCACCGAGTGTGCTGGAGGAGGTATTGAAAGGGAAGGAACGCTATCAGTACACCACACCTGGTCCCCGTTGAAAGTGTGAATATGTCAAGCGCGGCAAGGAAATATTATGGTGATTAAAATGCTGGGGGTTATGAAAACAAGCCGCGGTAGAAATTATTGCGTATTTACATAGGCAGCTTTGAATGATGATATATCATTAAAAGAGAGGAACATCATTTTTGTGTTTGTTTAATGAAGATCTACTGCATTTGTAAAAGGTTGACATAACAGTGGCTATAGGATGTAGTAAGTAAGGTTTGAACCTCTCACTGCCCACTGTACACTGACGAACATATTGACATGTTATCACCTTTAACTAACATCCTGCCATTTGACATAAACAACGTCACCGACAACACCTTATGTTCAACCATTCTCAGGGGTAACCCCGCATTGTCGTTTGTCAACAACTGTAAAATATTTGACGTGGTTTTCAACTTAATTTTGCAGACAGGACGTTTTGTTTGATTTAGTTGATTGATTTTGATTTGTACACCAGCTCATTATGTACCTTTGTCATTTCTTCTTCTTATTATTATTACTTTTTTTTATTGTTTTCTTTATGAGTGAGGAGAGGGCTGAGATGAGTTTTATAACTTTTTGCCCAATCTTCGAAAAATAAATGTGAATAAAATAAACCTCTCACACAGAGAAGGACCCCTGCTTGTTTCTTTAAGTGCAGTGGGATCTTTAATGTGCTCAAGGTGTGGCTTTCCTTAAACATGGGACCTACACCTTTTGTTGCCATAACTCCTCAACATTAAGTTTGTTTGAGTGAACCCATGTTTATTTCTTACAATGACAGTAACAGAAGTTTGGTGAGATTACATAATTACATCATGCATCTTTTTAGCAAATATTTTTCAAATGTAAAATGGCATATTACATTACACCTACTATATACAGTATATGGCCTCCGTTGGTCAATATTTACCATCATCGGGTAAAATCCTAATTAATATCAGCCCTACGGCTATGGCTGAACAGTCCTATACGCGAATGACTGTCACAGTCTCTGCCAAATAGGGCACATTTGTAAGCTGACTCAGGTCTGTTGTTGAGTTATTTTCTTTGGGTCTGATTCTCTTCTGTGCAGTGCATCAGTTACTTCTTCTAACCTCAGCTGCCTGGACAGTGTAAACCTCCAGCACCAGGGTCAGTCATTGGCATTAGGTCCTCCCAGTGCTCCGTGTAGTATATACAAGTCAACACACCTACTACAGGGATTAAAATAGCCCTCAGCAAACAGCAAACTCAAAATAACTAACAAACATTAATGTGCATAGGTACCAGCAGGGAAGTAATCAAAATCAGGATGGATACAAGCTGCAGGAAGCTGAAAAACTATGTGAATATTAGGGTATATTGATTGCAAGTCTTTTATAGACTTACGGTTGGTTGATTTGATGGCTTGGAATGTAACGGAATGTAACAACAGTACGATTTTCAGCACCAAGGAAAGGAGCTGTTGCAGAATTGTCATAACAATATTCACCTGAATCCTGGTCAATCGGTACCCTTTCCCAGGGTAATGAGACCGTCCTTGCAGTTAAGACAGTATTGGCAGTTCAGTATGAGAAGTTGAAGCCCTGTAGAAACTCAACAAACAACAGCATACTCAAAACAACCAATGTGTTACGCGGAAGGGCAGTTATACCGATACGCACTGTGACAGATACCGAAGCTGGTGTGTTATACCGAAGGGCGGTTATACAGGCTATACAGATACAGATACAGAAGCTGGTGTATGTGTTATGCCAAAGGGCGGTTATACCAGTATACAGATACAGATACAAATACAAATATAGAAAATAGCCATGTGCTTGCTGTACAAGTTTATTGTGTGTTCTTGTAATTAAATTACTGTTTTTTCTCTCACATTAGGAGCGGTTCGTCACAAATGTTACCAGCTGGAATGCGAAGAAGCCGGCCTTCTACCACGGACATCTGTCGTACTTGGAGTTTGGACGGTTAGTGCTACATGATTCGGTGATCTTTGTAAACAAACAGTTATGGATGGTTTTCAGTTTATCACTTGAACACACTGCTGCAATGTCAACAAGTGGTTGTTTTTACACTCATACACTTTGACATTTTTTTTGGTCTTTGTATGTGTACTTATCTCACTGCAAACATGCACAGATGTGTGACTACAGTGTCGTTTCAAATATATGCTCAAAGATCTCCAGAACCTAGATGAAAACACCGCTTCACTTGCATGTCTCTGTGGTTGTTGACACTTTGACACTTTGACATTTTGTGTTTTTTTTTACATCAACGCAAAGTTATCACACTGCAAACATGCATAGATGTGTCACCACAGTTGTTTCAACTATATGCTCAAAGATCTCCAGAACCTAGATGGATACACTGCTTAACTTGTACATGTATGTCTTTGTAGTTGTTGACACTTTGACATTTTGTGGGCTTTGCTTGTGTTTTTTTACGCCAACGCAAAGTTATCACACTGTGAACATGCAAAGATGTGTCACTTCAGTCGTTTTAACTATAAACTCAAAAGGATCTCTAGAACCTAGAATTCGCTGTTCTCGCTTGCGTGTCTCTGTGGTGCCTACACATTTGTACTTATCACATTGCAAACATGCACAGATGTGTGACTACACTGTCGTTTCAAATATATGCTCAAAGATCTCCAGAACCTAGATGAAAACACCGCTTCACTTGCATGTCTCTGTGGTTGTTGACACTTTGACACTTTGACATTTTTGTGTTTTTTTTAC
>NW_017804353.1:363762-373342 GCF_001625305.1 Branchiostoma belcheri
GTTCTCGCTTGCGTGTCTCTGTGGTGCCTACACATTTGTACTTATCACATTGCAAACATGCACAGATGTGTCACTACACTGTCGTTTCAAGTATAACCTCAAAAAGATCTCCAGAATCTAGATAAATACACCTCTTCACTTGCATGTCTCTGGTTGTTGACACTGTGACATTTTGTGGGGTGTTAGAGTTTATACTGTAGTGACACATCTGTGCATGTTTGCAGTGTGATAACTTTGTGTTGAGTTGCAATAAATCAGCGCAAAAAAACAAACCCCACAAAATGTCGAAGTGTCAACAACCACAGAGACATACAAGCAAAGCAAGGAATTCTAGGTTCTGAGATCTCCAGAACTCACTGTTCTCCCTTAAGCTTGCGTGTCCCTGTGGTGCCTACACATGATAAATGGCGTTAGGTACCTCTCATAAGCTCTCTTGACAGCAGGATACCCAAAACAAATTACAGGTACAAGTCACCGCACTTGTGGCAAGGAATCGGATCATCCATTTTCTTTATGTTTATTTTTTTATGAGTGAGTGAGTTTATACAGTCGTACATGCCTGTTATGTGATAGTGTGGCCACCATGAAATTTGTTGAAATGTTGTCCATTGGCCCAATCAGCAAATTTTTCTTCTCTTAAAACATTTTGAAATCTAGAATAAGTGTTCTTTATTACACATTTCTAGACCTATCCACTCCTTTTTGTTAGCAGTGGATACTACTTGAAATGTCTTACAATTTTCAAGATATATCCAGTTGTTTGAGTTACAATTTCCATGTATACATATATCTCATTACGTGGATGTCTAACCTACATCGATGTAGTCTTAGATTTAGTTTGCTAGAAAAAGTCGTACTTTCGTTCTCTTCATTCTCTTATAATGTATATCTCACTTCAGTCAGTAAGTTTAGATAAATTCAAAATCAAATTAAAAGTATCACACCTACCATACACATATCTTCCAAAGTATCAGTGGTCCATAGTGCCCCGACTTACTACTACATGTATCTACATTGAACTTTATCTGCCCAATGTTAATCCTGACTGACAGGTGAGTTTAATCTGTTCGATTTTTTTCCCGGCGGCCAAAAGGGTCGAGAGATGAAATCCAGACCGACATCGGAGGTTGTCGGGATTTGTCTAATTACACAGACGGATTGGACCAACTTTGATGAATAATACATCAAATAGATAGCGATTTCAGGAATCAGTGCCGGATTAGGGCAACTTGTGTCAATGGCGTACTGTAAAGTCATTTAAAGTTTGTGCAGACTTAATTTCCGGGTGGGCCTGAAGCCCTGAAGGGAGAGTGATGTTCATATATGGTTACCGGTTAGTGCTGTGTACCTAAACCCACGTAAATGTCCATATTCAAGTCAAGAGGTTTAGGTTACAAGTCTGGACCTAAACCCAGGGCATATCCAAAATACAGAAGGGACTTCTCAGTTAACATTTCCCAATGGAAAATGGGGCATTTTTACCGCAAAATTTTGTAGCAAGCACTGCACTACCAGGGTTAAGAAGTAAGCAAGGCACATCTGGGCAAGACGGTGGCCACATAATTTACGTAGGCTTACACTTATAAGGCTGCCAAAGGGCAGTTATACTGGATATACAGAATGATACAGAAACAGATACAGAAGCTGTTGCGTTTTGCCAAAGGGCAGTTACTACACAGATATAGAAACTTGTGTGTTACACCGAAGGGCAGTTACATGTATGCTGGCTATACAGATACAGAAACAGATACAGAAGCTGTTGCGTTATGCCAAAGGGCAGTTACTATATGATACAGATATAGAAACTTGTGTGTTACACCGAAGGGCAGTTATACTGGCTATACAGATACAGATACAGATACAGAAACAGAAGCTGTTGTGTTATGCCAAAGGGCAGTTACTGTACAGATAAATGTACAGATGTACATTGTATACAGATACAGATACTGATGATACTGATACAATATCATCCTTCATCCTTTGCTGCATCAATGTCATACATTATACTACATGTATGCAAAAAGGCAAACAGAATGTTGCCTAAAGCTGAGCACTCTGCCATAAATTACATGTATTAACATGTACATATGGAAAATGATAGTAAAATTACCTTCCATTAAAGACATTAAAAGCTAAATAGCTGCCTATAGGATAGCTAGTGCCTACATTGTATTGTCTTGCTGCAATCCCGTAAAGTTAAGGACGTATAGCTATTTCAAGGTCAACTTTAAGGTGTTTAGTTTCAATGTCAGTGTTGGAAAACTGATTGTACAATGTTTCATCACTCAGGTTTCAGATCAATAATTATTGGAGATAGAAAAGGTTGATCAGCGCAAAAAATTTATGTCTCTTGCACACACAAAAAAGGCTAGAGTCGGCAGTTTTTTCTAGGGTCGGTCGGGAAACAGGAAACAGAACATTTTTTTCCCTAGGCCTTACAATGATCACAGAGTTACTGAGTTACTGAGTCTCAAACGAGTGAGACAGAGAAATCTGAGATCGGATCAATTCCCTGAAACATCCCTGAATTTCCCGGAATTGCTGGAAGGCACACACAGCAATGCTTCCAAATATGGGCTTATGTTCCAAATATGGGCTTATGTCCTGCTCAGTAAATGTTTCAGGTAACGCTGAGTCAGGAAATTGGCTCAGCGACTGTCATTTATCACCGAAATGACCAAATCCCAGGGCTTGAAATTCGTTTTTGGGAATAGGTGCACAGGTGCACCTAACCTAAAAAATTGGGTGCACCAAAAAATTTTTGGTTTGCACCATATAAAATCTTACTGCTCCTCTTCTAAGATTGAATCTGAAATGGGAGCTAACTTCAAAATATTAAACAAGACTTGTCAGTACTTAGTACTGCAGCAAAGATTTTGTTATTTTTCTGATACTTAGGTGCCAAGCATATCCTGTATACTATTTACTATGTACAAAAATGCCTACAAAAATATTTGGGTGCACCAGTGCACCCGCAGAAAAAATTGGGTGCACAGCTCCAAATTTGGGTGCACCAGTATTTCCAGCCCCGCCAAATCCCCTTCTTCATGGTTAAAATGTTCTATATTCATCTTCACTGAATACCGTTAAAGTTCAAATGTGGCAACATTAAAGGGAAACCTTAACTTATTTATAAAAGTGGGCCGTTGGTGATCTTCAGAAATGTCACATTGTATTTTCACAAGTGAATACAAAGTGTTTCTGTTCATGAAAATCGTGGGGAAAATACAGTTGGACCTGGTGAGACTTATTTATAAAAGTGGGCCTTTGGTGATCTTCAGAAATGTCACATTGTATTTTCGCTAGCTGATACAAAGTGTTTCTGTTCATGAAAGTCGTGGGAAAATATAGTTGCACCTGTTGAGAGTATAATCCATGTGGACGTTTTGTAGAAGGTACTGGAAGTAATTGCAAACTTGGAACAAGCCATTTTGGCACTGATTCACGGAGGCCATTTTGTGTGGGGTAATGGAGAACGGTAGAAGATCCAAGATGCCATAACTAAATAAAACAATTTTAAAGGCCTGTTTCAAAAAATTTGGTTGAAAAATGGCAGACTTGAATCCATTTGATCGAGTGGCAGGAGGAGGAGGAGGAGAAACATAACAGAAAACAATATATTTCATCCATACCTATGGTATATATTATTATGAAACAAAACAAACACTGTCCGAAAACCATAAAGGCAAATGAATATTTTGATAATGCTAATGGCAGCAAAATGCTGTTTTCCCTTGTAAACACATTCCCATCATTCTCATCATTCGAGCTCCAAGTACAATGTAATTTGTTCGTAAGGTCCGATTTCTGACCCACCCCATCTGCAAAACCACCACCAAAACCACTATTTTGATGTCCATATATAATGGTAGCAAAAATGCTGTTTTCCATGTTAATGTTACGTGTGTCTATTCCTACATTCTTTTTCATTCAGTAACACCATCATTTCAGGTCCATCAGCAAGTATTTTGTTCTTAAGGTCTGATCCCCGACCCACCCCATCTGCAAAACCACCACCAAAACCACTATTTTGATGTCTATAATGGAACCAAAATGCTGTTCTCCCATGTACATGTGTAAACACATAAGTCATCATTCTAGGTCCATCAGCAAGACTAGTATTTTGTAATGTCCGATTTCTGACCCACCCCATCAGCAAAACCACCAGCAAAAAAATGGTGGTGCCCATAATGGTAGCAAAATGCTGTTTTTCCATGTAAACAGATCATCAACACATCATTCTAATGGTCAGCAAGACTAGTATTTTGTAACGTCTGATCTTTACCCACCCCAACTGTAAAACCACCGGTACCACCAAAACCACTATTTTGACATCCATAATGGTAGCAAAAATGCCGTTTTCCATCTGAATGCATCACCACCATCTAGGTCCATCAGCAAGCTTTAAGACTAGTATTTTGTAAGGTCCGATTTCTGACCCATCCCATCTGCAAAACCACTATTTTGACATCCATAATGGTTGCAAAAATGCTGTTTTCCATCTGAATGCTTCTCCGTCATCCCGGGTCCATCAGGCAGTAGTTTGTGGGGGCCTATCCATGACCCGTACCATCTCTACTGACCTAAATGATGCCTGGGTCAGAGCCTGTGTCCTCTGGTCAGTGAATATGTAGCAGGCAGAACTAATAGTATATGCTCTCCCCGCTCTTTTAATGTTCCCTTAGCCATTTTACCCGTGTTGCGGGGGATCGAACTTCTGAAGCCGGAGCATTTTCGGCCCGCCTTTAGATACACAAGCTGAGCAATAATGATGCTATCTCCGCCAAAATGTATTTCTGAGGCTCCCTACTGAATAGCAAACGTTGGCGGATCGATTGCGGCGGAGTCGTATTGTCTTTGACAGTTTGGCGGGACGTTGGTCTCTTGGGGAATGGGTTTGACCAGTGTCAGGATGGGTGTAGCGCATCCCTAGGCAGGGTGAGGATACGTTTCTGGGTCAGCGGGAGAATTATGGCGTGATTAAATGCTAATTACACGGCTCAACGAACACCTAAGGTGCCCTTCAGGAGAGGGATTGGAGTAG
Source organism: Branchiostoma belcheri (assembly GCF_001625305.1). Taxonomy (NCBI): domain Eukaryota; kingdom Metazoa; phylum Chordata; class Leptocardii; order Amphioxiformes; family Branchiostomatidae; genus Branchiostoma; species Branchiostoma belcheri. The sequence goes on from NW_017804353.1 coordinate 368,807, forward strand.
AAATGCCAGAGGGTAGGCTGGAACCTTACATGTCATCAGTGTGATGTCAGTCATACCATGATTCTTGCAACAGCTGAGTAACCGTATATTCGCCAATGTTTGCGGTATTTAAAGTTGTAGGCACTTGGGAAATCGAGAGTTTGCAGTATATTTTTCAGGTTAACTTTGAAGCAGAAATGCCGGAGGGTAGGCTGGAACCTTACATGTCATCAGTGTGATGTCAGACATACCATGATTCTAGCAACAGCTGACTTACTGTACATTCACCAATTTTGCGGTACCGTATTTATTCCAATAGCGTACGCACTTTTTAAACTTTTCATGTCGCAAGCAGGTGTTCCAGACCAAGGCCAAAGTCGGGGTGCGTACGTTAAAGGGGGTTCTGTCCCAAAAAAATCGGAAAGAGATCGGAGCCAGCAAGGGAGCCGGCCTCACAATGTGTCCAGAAGTACCCCGGTACTTGTTACGCACCACTCAACAAAGAATAGTTCATGTTATACTTCAAATAAGAGGTTAAAAACGTCCCTGTTCAAATAAAGACATATTTTATACCTTGAGTAAGTGTGATATGAGAAAATAAAATACGATGTAGCATGATTTATCTAGAAATATAATTTTTACAAGTATCGTAAGCTGACTCGGTGCACCATCCGCCATGTTACCGGTAAGTTAGCCGCTTTTCCCGATGAATAATACAGCTGAAATGCCAGCACATCCACAAATAATTTGATCAAATACTTAATTGCTGCTATCTAAATTGTTACAGGGTTCTCTTAAGCGGGAGTTCTTTATTGTTTTGATTGGTAAAATGCAGGGTAAAATACGCTAAAATCTAGCGTGGGTATAAAAAGAAAACCCACGCCGTGGTCCACACTTCCGGGTTAAGTGACGACAAAATCACGACGAAAACGCTAAAAATCCGCTTAGAAACATATATTTTCCCCATAGATTCTTGAAACTATGCATTTCTTCACTAGAATATCGATGTGTGGTTGTGGAAAATAGAATTTTAGCGCTTATATCGAACAAAGAAAAATTGTTTACACGCGCGTCGGCCAGCTCAAGTCTACCGCCAGCAGCGCCGGCGGCGGACGCAGCAACCAATCAGAGATGCGAAATGCCGACACGTGACGCGAGATTTGCATACAGTCTGGGCGCGCGGTAAACGAAATATTTTTGCGTCAATATTCAGCGCCGTGTTTCAAGAGATTAATACCGGGAAACAATATAGTATTACAGGAAATATTTTTTCACTGTAGCGATATGTAATGCAAACCTCTTCCGCGGCGCTGTGTGCCTGATGATCTTCCCCGGCATCTACGTTCTGCTGCGATCACTTACCTTTGGATGTTATCCTGCCTGTTCACATACTTACCGGAAGTGAAATTTGGTGGCGCAAACTGTCGTCTTGACGTTGGATTCTACCTAAAATACTGCACAGACACTTAAACAATCCTTTTAAGCAAGCACTAGCATAGGGATACGTCTATAAAGCTTATTGTTTATTTCAATTTCCTTTCGATCCACGGAAAATTCTGAATAAGGGGTGCGTACGTTAATGGGGTTTTTCATTTGAATCTTTCGGCTCCCAGTGCAAGGCCTGCGATCGGCCCCAGATCGGGGGTGCGTACGTTAATAGAGAGGCGTACGCTATTGGAATAAATACGGTACTTAAATTTGTTGGCACTTGGAAAATCGAGAGTTTGCAGTATTTTTCAGGTCAACTTTGAAGCAGAAATGGCAGAGGGAAGGCTGGAGTCCAAAAGATTTGCAAAAGTTAGGTGTAACAGGTAGTTTGGTGTACTAGTAATTTAGCCAGCTGCCACTGTGCCATATGCCTGCGAAGCTGTGTGTTACGCCAAAAGGCAGTTTTACCAGCTATACAGATACAAATACAGTTACAGTAGCACAATGCATATGTTCACAAAATGGTGACTTTGCAGAAAAGTCCACACACACAAGCGCATGTATAATTCTATGCTCAGTGTAGGCATGCTTGGCTATTCGGTCAAAATGAATATTCCCCCCAGGCTCGCACATCTTTACTCTACTTTCCACGAGGCTATTTTTCCAATAAAGCTTCGGTTCGACCATGGGTGTGCAGAGACCAATAAAATCAGGCTACCTTCCAGCGCATTTCCAATCGCTGAGTGATGGATCGCTCTTGTGCCATCAGCTATAACACCCTGGTAGTAAACCAGCACATTTCCAATCTATGAGGCCTAGGAAAAGAAAAGTTGTGTTTCCTGTTTTCCGACCGACCCTAGAAAAAACTGCCGACCCAAGCATTTTTTTTGGGGGGGGGGGACCAATAAAATCAGATAACCTTCCAGCCCATTTCCAATCCCTTAGTGTCATCAGCTAGGCCTAGGGAAAAAAATGTTGTGTTTCCTGTTTCCCAACCGAACCTAGAAAAAACTGCAGGCCCTAGCCTTTTTTTGGGTGGACCCCTGCGAGGGACATAAATGTTTCGAGCTGATCGACCATTTCTAGCTCCATGATCTGACACCTGAGTGATGAAACATTGTACAATTGGTTTTCCAACATTGACATTGAAAATATAAGTGTCCTCATACAAGTTTACTTTGTTAAACTGTATTGTGTAAGTTGGACCCTTATATGGATATCACTGAAGTCTAAAAGAAAAATAAGGATAATCCCTACCTACCGGCCCTAATTTTTTCAGGACTGAAACAGGAAACACAACATTCTTTTTCCTAGGCCTTATAGCACATTTCCAATCCTTGCTTGATTGATCTTTCTTGTGCCATCAACTCCAACACCCTGGTACTAAACCACACCCGAGGGTACAGACAAGTGCCAATTAAATCCTACAAAGTATCGACAACAAAACCTACAAACACTTCGTCTTCATTCCCATTCAATTTAGAAATAGCAAACTAAAGCAATCGCTTAAACATTCCGTATGTTTTATTGTGCAAATAAAAGGACTAAGCAATAAAAGTAATGTCTTTTGTTACCAAACACAAATGGTTAAAACAAACTAGTGGTGTTAGTAATAGAAATACTGAGTGTAATTGCAATTCTTCTTCTTCTTCTTCTTATTTTCCTCTAACAACCCCGTGAGGGGTATCGCTGAGGGGGGGGGGGGAGGTGCGTATTCTAGTAGAATTTAGATTAGTTACAAATTAAAGACTTGGTTATTATGAACAAGATAGCAGGAAAAAATTAGCCAACTCGTGTTTTTATGACATAACTACTATTAAAGCTGTATGGGTAAAATAGTACAGAATTGAGAATAAAGTAGACAGTGCACAAACAAGGATCTCAAAACATCTCAAAAGTATTTACAATTTTCCTTATTCTCAAGTGCTAAACTTGGATCCCAAGCAAACAGGAGCTAGAATAGGATTCTAGGTTAACTTACTACTTGTTACTTTGAACATCAGATTCTAACTCTAAACATTGTTTAAAGCTATCTAGTGATGATGCCCCTACTGTAATAATAACTCTTTGTAGCAATGATTTCCACTCTACAATGGTTCTAGGAAAAATGAGTTTTTGAACACCTCTATCAGCTGTACCTGTCCTCAACACAAGCAGTGGCCCAGTGCCAGCAACACGTATTCTACGTATGGCTGACAACTCCCCTGACCAAAATTAATAGCGGAGCATGTCAGATATACATGTAGTTAATAACTCTGGTAGTTGAAGGCAAGCCATGACTGTTGCTTTTTTGAGGTGATATTAGGTACTTGATAGTTGGCACATCCAACAGTTTAAGTCAGCGTACTGGCAAACAGCACATACAATTGTACCTGTCCTGATGCCCTACAAGCACCACGTACACCACGTATGCTTGACAACACCCCTGGCCTAACCTTTGAACATCTAACTCTAAATATTGTTTAAAGCTATCTAGTGAGGATGCCTCTACTGTGCTCTTTGACAGCGAGTTCGACTCTACGATAGTTCTAGGAAAAAATCAGTTGTACCTGTCCTAGTGAAACAAGCAGTGGCCTAGTGCCAGCACCACGTACCCCACGTATGCCACGACAACTCCCCTGACCAAAATTAATAGCGGAGCATTGTCAGAAGTAGTTAATAACTCCAGTACTTGAAGGCATGGCTGTTTCTTTTTCTTCTTTTAGGTGTATGAGATACTTGTTAGTTGGCACATCCACCAGTTTAATTCAGCGTACTGGCACAAGGCACAGTTGTACCTGTTCTGGTGCCCTGCCATCAACACATAGCTTTTTGAACATCTAACTCTAAACATTGTTTAAACCTATCTAATGACAATGCCCCTACTGTACTTGATAGCAGCGAGTTCCACTCTACAATAATTCTATGAAAAAATGACTTATTGATTGTTGGTTTATAACTCTGATATTTGAAGGCATGGCTATTTTTTTTCTTTTTTGAGGCCACACCAATTTAATTTGTTGGTTCTCGGAATCGCCGCTTCAAAAAATCGCAAAATGAAAAAAAAAAAAAATTAATTGTCATCTGCCGATTTTTTTGGGCCCGAACGTCCACCCGGTACGTTCTTATTTTGCACGGTACGTTTATTAA